>NW_026599591.1:2416875-2426875 GCF_023634155.1 Falco peregrinus | reverse complement strand
TAACCCTAACCCTAACCCTAACCCTAAACCTATCCCTAATCCTGACCCTAAGAGGCCTATCCCTAAACGGAACTCTAAACCTCAGCTGTGCATGGCATGTACGTAACCCTAACCCTAACCCTAACCCTAACCCTAACACTAACCCTAACCGTAACCCTAACGCTAACCCTAACGCTAACCCTAACCCTAACTCTAACCCTAACCCTAACCATAACCCTAACCCTAACCCTAACCCTAACCCTAAGACACCTAACCCTAAACGGAACTCAAAACCTCAGCTGTGCATGGCATGTACCCAACCCTTACCCTAACCCTAACCCTAACCCTAAGAGGCCTAACCCTAAACGCAACTCTAAACCTCAGCTGTGCATGGCATGTAGGTAACCCTAACCCTAACCCTAACCCTAACCCTAACCCTAACCCTAACCCTAACCCTAACCCTAACCCTGACCCTTAGAGGCCTATCCCTAAACGGAACCCTAAACCTCCAGCTGTGCATGGCATGTACCTAACCCTAACCCTAACCCTAACCCTAACCCTAATCCTGACCCTAAGAGGCCTAACCCTAAACGGAACTCAAAACCTCAGCTGTGCATGGCATGTACCCAACCCTAACCCTAATCCTAACCCTAACCCTAACCCTAACCCTAACCCTAACCCTAACCCTAACCGTAACCCTAACCCTAACCCTAACCCTAACCGTAACCGTAACCAGAACCCTAACCCTAACCCTAACCCTAACCCTAACCCTAACCCTAAACCTAATCCTGACCCTAAGAGGCCTATCCCTAAACGGAACTCTAAACCTCAGCTGTGCATGGCATGTACCTAACCCTAACCCTAACCCTAACTGTAACACTAACCCAAACCCTAAACCTAACCCTAATCCTGACCCTAAGAAGCCTAACCCTAAACGCAACTCTAAACCTCAGCTGTGCATGGCATGCAGGTAACCCTAACCCTAACCCTAACCCTAACCCTAACCCTAACCCTAACCCTAACCCTAACCCTAACCCTAACCCTAACCCTAACCTAACCCTAACCCTAACCCTAACCCTAACCCTAACCCTAACCCTAACCCTAACCCTAACCCTAACCCTAACACTAACCCTAACCCTAACCCTAACCCTAACCCTAACCCTAAGAGGCCTAACCCTAAACGCAACTCTAAACCTCAGCTGTGCATGGCATGTACCCAACCCTTACCCTAACCCTAACCCTAACACTAAGAGGCCTAACCCTAAACGCAACTCTAAACCTCAGCTGTGCATGGCATGTAGGTAACCCTAACCGTAACCCTAACCCTAACCGTAACCGTAACCCTAACCCTAACCCTAACCGTAACCCTAACCCTAACCCTAACCCTAACCCTAACCCTAACCCTAACCCTAACCCTGACCCTTAGAGGCCTAACCCTAAACGGGACTCAAAACCTCAGCTGTGCATGGCATGTACCCAACCCTAACCCTAACCCTAACCCTAACCCTAACCCTAACCCTAACCCTAACCCTAACCCTAACCCTAACCCTAAACCTAACCGTAACCCTAACCCTAACCCTAGCCCTAACCCTAACCGTAACCGTAAGCAGAACCCTAACCCTAACCCTAACCCTAACCCTAACCCTAATCCTGACCCTAAGAGGCCTATCCCTAAACGGAACTCTAAACCTCAGCTGCGCATGGCATGTACCTAACCCTAACCCTAACCCTAACCCTAACACTAACCCAAACCCTAAACCTAACCCTAATCCTGACCCTAAGAAGCCTAACCCTAAACGCAACTCTAAACCTCAGCTGTGCATGGCATGTAGGTAACCCTAACCTTAACCCTAACCCTAACCCTAACCCTAACCCTAACCCTTAGAGACCTAACCCTAAACGGAACTCTAAACCTCAGCTGTGCATGGCATGTAGGTTACCCTAACCCTAACCCTAACCCTAACCCTAACCCTAACCCTAACCCTAACCCTAACCCTAACCCTAAAGGGCCTAACCCTAAACGCAACTCTAAACCTCAGCTGTGCATGGCATGTACGTAACCCTAACCCTAACCCTAACCCTAACCCTAACACTAACCCTAACCGTAACCCTAACGCTAACCCTAACCCTAACCCTAACCCTAACTCTAACCCTAACCCTAACCCTAACCCTAACCCTAACCCTAACCCTAACCCTAAGAGACCTAACCCTAAACGGAACTCAAAACCTCAGCTGTGCATGGCATGTACCCAACCCTTACCCTAACCCTAACCCTAACCCTAAGAGGCCTAACCCTAAACGCAACTCTAAACCTCAGCTGTGCATGGCATGTACCTAACCCTAACCCTAACCCTAACCCTAACCCTAACCCTAATCCTGACCCTAAGAGGCCTAACCCTAAACGGGACTCAAAACCTCAGCTGTGCATGGCATGTACCCAACCCTAACCCTAACCCTAACCCTAACCCTAACCCTAACCCTAACCCTAACCCTAACCCTAACCCTAACCCTAACCCTAACCGTAACCGTAACCAGAACCCTAACCCTAACCCTAACCCTAACCCTAACCCTAATCCTGACCCTAAGAGGCCTATCCCTAAACGGAACTCTAAACCTCAGCTGCGCATGGCATGTACCTAACCCTAACCCTAACCCTAACCCTAACACTAACCCAAACCCTAAACCTAACCCTAATCCTGACCCTAAGAAGCCTAACCCTAAACGCAACTCTAAACCTCAGCTGTGCATGGCATGTAGGTAACCCTAACCTTAACCCTAACCCTAACCCTAACCCTAACCCTAACCCTTAGAGACCTAACCCTAAACGGAACTCTAAACCTCAGCTGCGCATGGCATTTACCTAACCCTAACCCTAACCCTAACCCTAACCCTAACCCTAACCCTAACCCTAACCCTAACCCTAACCCTAGCCCTAACCCTAACCCTAACCCTAACCCTAAGAGGCCTAACCCTAAACGCAACTCTAAACCTCAGCTGTGCATGGCATGTAGGTAACCCTGACCCTAACCCTAACCCTAACCCTAACCCTAACCCTAACCGTAACCCTAAACCTAACCCTAACCCTAACCCTAACCCTAATCCTGACCCTAAGAGGCCTATCCCTAAACGGAACTCTAAACCTCAGCTGTGCATGGCATGTACGTAACCCTAACCCTAACCCTAACCCTAACCCTAACCCTAACCCTAACCCTAACCCTAACCCTAACCCTAACCCTAATCCTGACCCTAAGAGGCCTATCCCTAAACGGAACTCTAAACCTCAGCTGTGCATGGCATGTACGTAACCCTAACCCTAACCCTAACCCTAACCCTAACCCTAACCCTAACCCTAACCCTAACCCTAACCCTAATCCTGACCTTAAGAGGCCTATCCCTAAACGGAACTATAAACCTCAGCTGTGCATGGCATGTAGGTAACCCTAACCCTAACCCTAACCCTAACCCTAACCCTAACCCTAACCCTAACCCTAACCCTAAGAGGCCTAACCCTAAACGCAACTCTAAACCTCAGCTGTGCATGGCATGTAGGTAACCCTAACCCTAACCCTAACCCTAACTTTAACCCTAACCCTAACCCTAACCCTAACCCTAACCCTAACCCTAAGAGGCCTAACCCTAAACGGAACTCTAAACCTCAGCTGTGCATGGCATGTACGTAACCCTAACCCTAACCCTAACCCTAACCCTAACCGTAACCCTAACCCTAACCCTAACCCTAACCCTAACCCTAATCCTGACCCTAAGAGGCCTAACCCTAAACGCAACTCTAAACCTCAGCTGTGCATGGCATGTACGTAACCCTAATCCTAACCGTAACCCTAATCCTGACCCTAACCCTAACCCTAACCCTAAGAGGCCTAACCCTAAACGCAACTCTAAACCTCAGCTGTGCATGGCATGTAGGTAACCCTGACCCTAACCCTAACCCTAACCCTAACCCTAACCCTAACCCTAACCGTAACCCTAACCCTAACCCTAACCCTAACCCTAACCCTAATCCTGACTCTAAGAGGCCTATCCCTAAACGGAACTCTAAACCTCAGCTGTGCATGGCATGTACGTAACCCTAACCCTAACCCTAACCCTAACCCTAACCCTAACCCTAACCCTAACCCTAATCCTGACCCTAAGAGGCCTATCCCTAAACGGAACTCTAAACCTCAGCTGTGCATGGCATGTAGGTAACCCTAACCCTAACCCTAACCCTAACCCTAACCCTAACCCTAACCCTAAGAGGCCTAACCCTAAACGCAACTCTAAACCTCAGCTGTGCATGGCATGTAGGTAACCCTGACCCTAACCCTAACCCTAACCCTAACCCTAACCCTAACCCTAACCGTAACCCTAACCCTAACCCTAACCCTAACCCTAACCCTAACCCTAACCCTAACCCTAACCATAACCCTAACACTAACCCTTAGAGGCCTAACCCTAAACGCAACTCTAAACCTCAGCTGTGCATGGCGTGTAGGTAACCCTAATCCTAACCGTAACCCTAACCCTAACCCTAACCCTAATCCTGACCCTAAAAGGCCTATCCCTAAACGGAACTCTAAACCTCAGCTGTGCATGGCATGTACGTAACCCTAACCCTAACCCTAACCCTAACCCTAACCCTAACCCTAACCCTAACCCTAAGAGGCCTAACCCTAAGTGCAACTCTAAACCTCAGGTGTGCATGGCATATACGTAACCCTAACCCTAACCCTAACCCTAACCCTAACCCTAACCCTAACCCTAACCCTAACCCTAACCCTAATCCTGACCCTAAGAGGCCTATCCCTAAACGGAACTCTAAACCTCAGCTGTGCATGGCATGTAGGTAACCCTAACCCTAACCCTAACCCTAACTCTAACCCTAACCCTAACCCTAACCCTAAGAGGCCTAACCCTAAACACAACTCTAAACCTGAGCTGTGCATGGCATGTAGGTAACCCTAACCCTAACCCTAACCCTAACCCTAACTTTAACCCTAACCCTAACCCTAACCCTAACTCTAACCCTAAGAGGCCTAACCCTAAACGCAACTCTAAACC
Organism: Falco peregrinus; assembly: GCF_023634155.1. Taxonomy (NCBI): domain Eukaryota; kingdom Metazoa; phylum Chordata; class Aves; order Falconiformes; family Falconidae; genus Falco; species Falco peregrinus. The sequence continues at coordinate 2,421,838 of NW_026599591.1, read as the reverse complement.
TCAGCTGTGCATGGCATGTACGTAACCCTAACCCTAACCCTAACCCTAACCCTAACCCTAACCCTAACCCTAACCCTGACCCTTAGAGGCCTAACCCTAAACGGGACTCAAAACCTCAGCTGTGCATGGCATGTACCCAACCCTAACCCTAACCCTAACCCTAACCCTAACCCTAACCCTAACCCTAACCCTAACCCTAACCCTAAACCTAACCGTAACCCTAACCCTAGCCCTAACCCTAACCGTAACCGTAAGCAGAACCCTAAACCTAACCCTAACCCTAACCCTAACCCTAATCCTGACCCTAAGAGGCCTATCCCTAAACGGAACTCTAAACCTCAGCTGCGCATGGCATGTACCTAACCCTAACCCTAACCCTAACCCTAACACTAACCCAAACCCTAAACCTAACCCTAATCCTGACCCTAAGAAGCCTAACCCTAAACGCAACTCTAAACCTCAGCTGTGCATGGCATGTAGGTAACCCTAACCTTAACCCTAACCCTAACCCTAACCCTAACCCTAACCCTTAGAGACCTAACCCTAAACGGAACTCTAAACCTCAGCTGCGCATGGCATTTACCTAACCCTAACCCTAACCCTAACCCTAACCCTAACCCTAACCCTAACCCTAACCCTAACCCTAGCCCTAACCCTAACCCTAACCCTAACCCTAAGAGGCCTAACCCTAAACGCAACTCTAAACCTCAGCTGTGCATGGCATGTAGGTAACCCTGACCCTAACCCTAACCCTAACCCTAACCCTAACCCTAACCGTAACCCTAAACCTAACCCTAACCCTAACCCTAACCCTAATCCTGACCCTAAGAGGCCTATCCCTAAACGGAACTCTAAACCTCAGCTGTGCATGGCATGTACGTAACCCTAACCCTAACCCTAACCCTAACCCTAACCCTAACCCTAACCCTAACCCTAAGAGGCCTAACCCTAAGTGCAACTCTAAACCTCAGGTGTGCATGGCATATACGTAACCCTAACCCTAACCCTAACCCTAACCCTAACCCTAACCCTAACCCTAACCCTAACCCTAACCCTAATCCTGACCCTAAGAGGCCTATCCCTAAACGGAACTCTAAACCTCAGCTGTGCATGGCATGTAGGTAACCCTAACCCTAACCCTAACCCTAACCCTAACCCTAACCCTAACCCTAACCCTAACCCTAACCCTAAACCTAACCGTAACCCTAACCCTAACCCTAGCCCTAACCCTAACCGTAACCGTAAGCAGAACCCTAACCCTAACCCTAACCCTAACCCTAACCCTAATCCTGACCCTAAGAGGCCTATCCCTAAACGGAACTCTAAACCTCATCTGCGCATGGCATGTACCTAACCCTAACCCTAACCCTAACCCTAACACTAACCCAAACCCTAAACCTAACCCTAATCCTGACCCTAAGAAGCCTAACCCTAAACGCAACTCTAAACCTCAGCTGTGCATGGCATGTAGGTAACCCTAACCTTAACCCTAACCCTAACCCTAACCCTAACCCTAACCCTTAGAGACCTAACCCTAAACGGAACTCTAAACCTCAGCTGTGCATGGCATGTAGGTTACCCTAACCCTAACCCTAACCCTAACCCTAACCCTAACCCTAACCCTAACCCTAACCCTAACCCTAAAGGGCCTAACCCTAAACGCAACTCTAAACCTCAGCTGTGCATGGCATGTACCTAACCCTAACCCTAACCCTAACCCTAACCCTAACCCTAACTCTAACCCTAACCCTAACCCTAACCCTAACCCTAACCCTAACCCTAACCCTAAGAGACCTAACCCTAAACGGAACTCAAAACCTCAGCTGTGCATGGCATGTACCCAACCCTTACCCTAACCCTAACCCTAACCCTAAGAGGCCTAACCCTAAACGCAACTCTAAACCTCAGCTGTGCATGGCATGTACCTAACCCTAACCCTAACCCTAACCCTAACCCTAACCCTAATCCTGACCCTAAGAGGCCTAAACCTAAACGGGACTCAAAACCTCAGCTGTGCATGGCATGTACCCAACCCTAACCCTAACCCTAACCCTAACCCTAACCCTAACCCTAACCCTAACCCTAACCCTAACCCTAACCCTAACCCTAACCCTAACCCTAACCCTAACCCTAACCGTAACCGTAACCAGAACCCTAACCCTAACCCTAACCCTAACCCTAACCCTAATCCTGACCCTAAGAGGCCTATCCCTAAACGGAACTCTAAACCTCAGCTGCGCATGGCATGTACCTAACCCTAACCCTAACCCTAACCCTAACACTAACCCAAACCCTAAACCTAACCCTAATCCTGACCCTAAGAAGCCTAACCCTAAACGCAACTCTAAACCTCAGCTGTGCATGGCATGTAGGTAACCCTAACCTTAACCCTAACCCTAACCCTAACCCTAACCCTAACCCTTAGAGACCTAACCCTAAACGGAACTCTAAACCTCAGCTGCGCATGGCATTTACCTAACCCTAACCCTAACCCTAACCCTAACCCTAACCCTAACCCTAACCCTAACCCTAACCCTGACCCTTAGAGGCCTAACCCTAAACGGGACTCAAAACCTCAGCTGTGCATGGCATGTACCCAACCCTAACCCTAACCCTAACCCTAACCCTAACCCTAACCCTAACCCTAACCCTAACCCTAACCCTAAACCTAACCGTAACCCTAACCCTAACCCTAGCCCTAACCCTAACCGTAACCGTAAGCAGAACCCTAACCCTAACCCTAACCCTAACCCTAACCCTAATCCTGACCCTAAGAGGCCTATCCCTAAACGGAACTCTAAACCTCAGCTGCGCATGGCATGTACCTAACCCTAACCCTAACCCTAACCCTAACACTAACCCAAACCCTAAACCTAACCCTAATCCTGACCCTAAGAAGCCTAACCCTAAACGCAACTCTAAACCTCAGCTGTGCATGGCATGTAGGTAACCCTAACCTTAACCCTAACCCTAACCCTAACCCTAACCCTAACCCTTAGAGACCTAACCCTAAACGGAACTCTAAACCTCAGCTGTGCATGGCATGTAGGTTACCCTAACCCTAACCCTAACCCTAACCCTAACCCTAACCCTAACCCTAACCCTAACCCTAACCCTAAAGGGCCTAACCCTAAACGCAACTCTAAACCTCAGCTGTGCATGGCATGTACCTAACCCTAACCCTAACCCTAACCCTAACCCTAACCCTAACTCTAACCCTAACCCTAACCCTAACCCTAACCCTAACCCTAACCCTAACCCTAAGAGACCTAACCCTAAACGGAACTCAAAACCTCAGCTGTGCATGGCATGTACCCAACCCTTACCCTAACCCTAACCCTAACCCTAAGAGGCCTAACCCTAAACGCAACTCTAAACCTCAGCTGTGCATGGCATGTACCTAACCCTAACCCTAACCCTAACCCTAACCCTAACCCTAATCCTGACCCTAAGAGGCCTAAACCTAAACGGGACTCAAAACCTCAGCTGTGCATGGCATGTACCCAACCCTAACCCTAACCCTAACCCTAACCCTAACCCTAACCCTAACCCTAACCCTAACCCTAACCCTAACCCTAACCCTAACCCTAACCCTAACCCTAACCCTAACCGTAACCGTAACCAGAACCCTAACCCTAACCCTAACCCTAACCCTAACCCTAATCCTGACCCTAAGAGGCCTATCCCTAAACGGAACTCTAAACCTCAGCTGCGCATGGCATGTACCTAACCCTAACCCTAACCCTAACCCTAACACTAACCCAAACCCTAAACCTAACCCTAATCCTGACCCTAAGAAGCCTAACCCTAAACGCAACTCTAAACCTCAGCTGTGCATGGCATGTAGGTAACCCTAACCTTAACCCTAACCCTAACCCTAACCCTAACCCTAACCCTTAGAGACCTAACCCTAAACGGAACTCTAAACCTCAGCTGCGCATGGCATTTACCTAACCCTAACCCTAACCCTAACCCTAACCCTAACCCTAACCCTAACCCTAACCCTAACCCTAGCCCTAACCCTAACCCTAACCCTAACCCTAAGAGGCCTAACCCTAAACGCAACTCTAAACCTCAGGTGTGCATGGCATGTAGGTAACCCTGACCCTAACCCTAACCCTAACCCTAACCCTAACCCTAACCGTAACCCTAAACCTAACCCTAACCCTAACCCTAACCCTAATCCTGACCCTAAGAGGCCTATCCCTAAACGGAACTCTAAACCTCAGCTGTGCATGGCATGTACGTAACCCTAACCCTAACCCTAACCCTAACCCTAACCCTAACCCTAACCCTAATCCTGACCCTAAGAGGCCTATCCCTAAACGGAACTCTAAACCTCAGCTGTGCATGGCATGTACGTAACCCTAACCCTAACCCTAACCCTAACCCTAACCCTAACCCTAACCCTAACCCTAACCCTAACCCTAATCCTGACCTTAAGAGGCCTATCCCTAAACGGAACTATAAACCTCAGCTGTGCATGGCATGTAGGTAACCCTAACCCTAACCCTAACCCTAACCCTAACCCTAACCCTAAGAGGCCTAACCCTAAACGCATCTCTAAACCTCAGCTGTGCATGGCATGTAGGTAACCCTAACCCTAACCCTAACCCTAACCCTAACTTTAACCCTAACCCTAACCCTAACCCTAACCCTAACCCTAAGAGGCCTAACCCTAAACGGAACTCTAAACCTCAGCTGTGCATGGCATGTACGTAACCCTAACCCTAACCCTAACCCTAACCCTAACCCTAACCCTAACCCTAACCCTAACCCTAACCCTAATCCTGACCCTAAGAGGCCTAACCCTAAACGCAACTCTAAACCTCAGCTGTGCATGGCATGTACGTAACCCTAATCCTAACCGTAACCCTAATCCTGACCCTAACCCTAACCCTAACCCTAAGAGGCCTAACCCTAAACGCAACTCTAAACCTCAGCTGTGCATGGCATGTAGGTA
>NW_026599591.1:2404375-2411875 GCF_023634155.1 Falco peregrinus | reverse complement strand
AACCATAACCCTAACCCTAACCCTAACCCTAACACTAATCCTGACCCTAACCCTAACCCTAACCCTAACCCTAACCCTAACCCTAACCGTACACCTAACCCTAACTCTAACCGTAACCCTAACCCTAACCCTAACCCTAACCCTAACCCTAACCCTAACCCTAACCCTAACCCTAATCCTGACCCTAAGAGGCCTATCCCTAAACGGAACTCTAAACCTCAGCTGTGCATGGCATGTACGTAACCCGAACCCTAACCCTAACCCTAACCCTAACCCTAACCGTAACCCTAACGCTAACCCTAACCCTAACCCTAACCCTAACTCTAACCCTAACCCTAACCTTAACCCTAACCCTAACCCTAACCCTAAGAGACCTAACCCTAAACGGAACTCAAAACCTCAGCTGTGCATGGCATGTACCCAACCCTTACCCTAACCCTAACCCTAACCCCAAGAGGCCTAACCCTAAACGCAACTCTAAACCTCAGCTGTGCATGGCATGTAGGTAACCCTAACCGTAACCCTAACCCTAACCCTAACCGTAACCCTAACCCTAACCCTAACCCTAACCCTAACCCTAACCCTAACCCTGACCCTTAGAGGCCTATCCCTAAACGGAACCCTAAACCTCAGCTGTGCATGGCATGTACCTAACCCTAACCCTAACCCTAACCCTAACCCTAATCCTGACCCTAAGAGGCCTAACCCTAAACGGAACTCAAAACCTCAGCTGTGCATGGCATGTACCCAACCCTAACCCTAACCCTAACCCTAACCCTAACCCTAACCCTAACCCTAACCCTAACCCTAACCCTAACCCTAACCCTAAACCTAACCGTAACCCTAACCCTAATCCTGACCCTAAGAGGCCTATCCCTAAACGGAACTCTAAACCTCAGCTGTGCATGGCATGTACCTAACCCTAACCCTAACCCTAACACTAACCCTAACCCTAACCCTAAACCTAACCCTAATCCTGACCCTAAGAGGCCTATCCCTAAACGGAACTCTAAACCTCAGCTGTGCATGGCATGTACGTAACCCTAACCCTAACCCTAACCCTAACCCTAACACTAACCCTAACCGTAACCCTAACGCTAACCCTAACCCTAACCCTAACCCTAACTCTAACCCTAACCCTAACCCTAACCCTAACCCTAACCCTAACCCTAACCCTAAGAGACCTAACCCTAAACGGAACTCAAAACCTCAGCTGTGCATGGCATGTACCCAACCCTTACCCTAACCCTAACCCTAACCCTAAGAGGCCTAACCCTAAACGCAACTCTAAACCTCAGCTGTGCATGGCATGTACCTAACCCTAACCCTAACCCTAACCCTAACCCTAATCCTGACCCTAAGAGGCCTAACCCTAAACGGGACTCAAAACCTCAGCTGTGCATGGCATGTACCCAACCCTAACCCTAACCCTAACTTTAACCCTAACCCTAACCCTAACCCTAACCCTAACCCTAACCCTAACCCTAACCCTAACCCTAAACCTAACCGTAACCCTAACCCTAACCCTAGCCCTAACCCTAACCGTAACCGTAACCAGAACCCTAACCCTAACCCTAACCCTAACCCTAACCCTAATCCTGACCCTAAGAGGCCTATCCCTAAACGGAACTCTAAACCTCAGCTGCGCATGGCATGTACCTAACCCTAACCCTAACCCTAACCCTAACACTAACCCAAACCCTAAACCTAACCCTAATCCTGACCCTAAGAAGCCTAACCCTAAACGCAACTCTAAACCTCAGCTGTGCATGGCATGTAGGTAACCCTAACCTTAACCCTAACCCTAACCCTAACCCTAACCCTAACCCTTAGAGACCTAACCCTAAACGGAACTCTAAACCTCAGCTGCGCATGGCATTTACCTAACCCTAACCCTAACCCTAACCCTAACCCTAACCCTAACCCTAACCGTAACCCTAACCCTAACCCTAACCCTAACCCTAATCCTGACCCTAAGAGGCCTAACCCTAAACGGGACTCAAAACCTCAGCTGTGCATGGCATGTACCCAACCCTAACCCTAACCCTAACCCTAACCCTAACCCTAACCCTAACCCTAACCCTAACCCTAACCCTAACCCTAACCCTAACCCTAACCCTAACCCTAATCCTGACCCTTAGAGGCCTATCCCTAAACGGAACCCTAAACCTCAGCTGTGCATGGCATGTACCTAACCCTAACCCTAACCCTAACCCTAACACTAACCCAAACCCTAAACCTAACCCTAATCCTGACCCTAAGAGGCCTAACCCTAAACGCAACTCTAAACCTCAGCTGTGCATGGCATGTAGGTAACCCTAACCCTAACCCTAACCCTAACCCTAACTTTAACCCTAACCCTAACCCTAACCCTAACCCTAACCCTAAGAGGCCTAACCCTAAACGGAACTCTAAACCTCAGCTGTGCATGGCATGTACGTAACCCTAACCCTAACCCTAACCCTAACCCTAACCCTAACCCTAACCCTAACCCTAACCCTAACCCTAACCCTAACCCTAATCCTGACCCTAAGAGGCCTAACCCTAAACGCAACTCTAAACCTCAGCTGTGCATGGCATGTACGTAACCCTAATCCTAACCGTAACCCTAATCCTGACCCTAACCCTAACCCTAACCCTAAGAGGCCTAACCCTAAACGCAACTCTAAACCTCAGCTGTGCATGGCATGTAGGTAACCCTGACCCTAACCCTAACCCTAACCCTAACCCTAACCCTAACCCTAACCGTAACCCTAACCCTAACCCTAACCCTAACCCTAACCCTAATCCTGACTCTAAGAGGCCTATCCCTAAACGGAACTCTAAACCTCAGCTGTGCATGGCATGTACGTAACCCTAACCCTAACCCTAACCCTAACCCTAACCCTAACCCTAACCCTAACCCTAACCCTAATCCTGACCCTAAGAGGCCTATCCCTAAACGGAACTCTAAACCTCAGCTGTGCATGGCATGTAGGTAACCCTAACCCTAACCCTAACCCTAACCCTAACCCTAACCCTAACCCTAAGAGGCCTAACCCTAAACGCAACTCTAAACCTCAGCTGTGCATGGCATGTAGGTAACCCTGACCCTAACCCTAACCCTAACCCTAACCCTAACCCTAACCCTAACCGTAACCCTAACCCTAACCCTAACCCTAACCCTAACCCTAACCCTAACCCTAACCCTAACCCTAACACTAACCCTTAGAGGCCTAACCCTAAACGCAACTCTAAACCTCAGCTGTGCATGGCGTGTAGGTAACCCTAACCCTAACCCTAACCCTAACCCTAACTTTAACCCTAACCCTAACCCTAACCCTAACTCTAACCCTAAGAGGCCTAACCCTAAACGCAACTCTAAACCTCAGCTGTGCATGGCATGTACGTAACCCTAACCCTAACCCTAACCCTAACCCTAACCCTAACCCTAACCCTAACCCTAACCCTAAGAGGCCTAACCCTAAACGCAACTCTAAACCTCAGCTGTGCATGGCATGTAGGTAACCCTAACCGTAACCCTAACCCTAACCGTAACCGTAACCCTAACCCTAACCCTAACCCTAACTGTAACCCTAACTGTAACCCTAACCCTAACCCTAACCCTAACCCTAACCCTAACCCTAACCCTAACCCTAACCCTAACCCTGACCCTAAGAGGCATATCCCTAAACGGAACCCTAAACCTCAGCTGTGCATGGCATGTACGTAACCCTAACCCTAACCCTAACCCTAACCCTAACCCTAACAGTAACCCTAACCCTAACCCTAACCCTAACCCTAACCCTAACCGTAACCGTAACCAGAACCCTAACCCTAACCCTAACCCTAACCCTAACCCTAACCCTAATCCTGACCCTAAGAGGCCTATCCCTAAACGGAACTCTAAACCTCAGCTGTGCATGGCATGTACCTAACCCTAACCCTAACCCTAACCCTAACCCTAACCCTAACCCTAACCCTAACCCTAACCCTAACCCTAACCCTGACCCTTAGAGGCCTATCCCTAAACGGAACCCTAAACCTCAGCTGTACATGGCATGTACGTAACCCTAACCCTAACCCTAACCCTAACCCTAACCCTAATCCTGACCCTAAGAGGCCTAACCCTAAACGGAACTCAAAACCTCAGTTGTGCATGGCATGTACCCAACCCTAACCCTAACCCTAACCCTAACCCTAACCCTAACCCTAACCCTAACCCTAACCCTAAGAGGCCTAACCCTAAACGCAACTCTAAACCTCAGCTGTGCATGGCATGTAGGTTACCCTAACCCTAACCCTAACCCTAACCCTAACCCTAACCCTAACCGTAACCCTAACCCTAACCCTAACCCTAACCCTAAAGGGCCTAACCCTAAACGCAACTCTAAACCTCAGCTGTGCAAGGCATGTACCTAACCCTAACCCTAACCCTAACCCTAACCCTAACCCTAAACCTAACCCTAATCCTGACCCTAAGAGGCCTATCCCTAAACGGAACTCTAAACCTCAGCTGTGCATGGCATGTACGTAACCATAACCCTAACCCTAACCCTAACCCTAACACTAATCCTGACCCTAACCCTAACCCTAACCCTAACCCTAACCCTAACCCTAACCGTACACCTAACCCTAACTCTAACCGTAACCCTAACCCTAACCCTAACCCTAACCCTAACCCTAACCCTAACCCTAACCCTAACCCTAACCCTAATCCTGACCCTAAGAGGCCTATCCCTAAACGGAACTCTAAACCTCAGCTGTGCATGGCATGTACGTAACCCGAACCCTAACCCTAACCCTAACCCTAACCCTAACCGTAACCCTAACGCTAACCCTAACCCTAACCCTAACCCTAACTCTAACCCTAACCCTAACCTTAACCCTAACCCTAACCCTAACCCTAAGAGACCTAACCCTAAACGGAACTCAAAACCTCAGCTGTGCATGGCATGTACCCAACCCTTACCCTAACCCTAACCCTAACCCTAAGAGGCCTAACCCTAAACGCAACTCTAAACCTCAGCTGTGCATGGCATGTAGGTAACCCTAACCGTAACCCTAACCGTAACCGTAACCCTAACCCTAACCATAACCGTAACCCTAACCCTAACCCTAACCCTAACCCTAACCCTAACCCTAACCCTAACCCTAACCCTGACCCTTAGAGGCCTATCCCTAAACGGAACCCTAAACCTCAGCTGTGCATGGCATGTACCTAACCCTAACCCTAACCCTAACCCTAACCCTAATCCTGACCCTAAGAGGCCTAACCCTAAACGGAACTCAAAACCTCAGCTGTGCATGGCATGTACCCAACCCTAACCCTAACCCTAACCCTAACCCTAACCCTAACCCTAACCCTAACCCTAACCCTAACCCTAACCCTAACCCTAAACCTAACCGTAACCCTAACCCTAATCCTGACCCTAAGAGGCCTATCCCTAAACGGAACTCTAAACCTCAGCTGTGCATGGCATGTACCTAACCCTAACCCTAACCCTAACACTAACCCTAACCCTAACCCTAAACCTAACCCTAATCCTGACACTAAGAGGCCTATCCCTAAACGGAACTCTAAACCTCAGCTGTGCATGGCATGTACGTAACCCTAACCCTAACCCTAACCCTAACCCTAACACTAACCCTAACCGTAACCCTAACGCTAACCCTAACCCTAACCCTAACCCTAACTCTAACCCTAACCCTAACCCTAACCCTAACCCTAACCCTAACCCTAACCCTAAGAGACCTAACCCTAAACGGAACTCAAAACCTCAGCTGTGCATGGCATGTACCCAACCCTTACCCTAACCCTAACCCTAACCCTAAGAGGCCTAACCCTAAACGCAACTCTAAACCTCAGCTGTGCATGGCATGTACCTAACCCTAACCCTAACCCTAACCCTAACCCTAACCCTAATCCTGACCCTAAGAGGCCTAACCCTAAACGGGACTCAAAACCTCAGCTGTGCATGGCATGTACCCAACCCTAACCCTAACCCTAACTTTAACCCTAACCCTAACCCTAACCCTAACCCTAACCCTAACCCTAACCCTAACCCTAACCCTAAACCTAACCGTAACCCTAACCCTAACCCTAGCCCTAACCCTAACCGTAACCGTAACCAGAACCCTAACCCTAACCCTAACCCTAACCCTAACCCTAATCCTGACCCTAAGAGGCCTATCCCTAAACGGAACTCTAAACCTCAGCTGTGCATGGCATGTGCCTAACCCTAACCCTAACCCTAACCCTAACACTAACCCAAACCCTAAACCTAACCCTAATCCTGACCCTAAGAAGCCTAACCCTAAACGCAACTCTAAACCTCAGCTGTGCATGGCATGTAGGTAACCCTAACCTTAACCCTAACCCTAACCCTAACCCTAACCCTAACCCTTAGAGACCTAACCCTAAACGGAACTCTAAACCTCAGCTGCGCATGGCATTTACCTAACCCTAACCCTAACCCTAACCCTAACCCTAACCCTAACCCTAACCGTAACCCTAACCCTAACCCTAACCCTAACCCTAGCCCTAACCCTAACCCTAACCCTAACCCTAAGAGGCCTAACCCTAAACGCAACTCTAAACCTCAGCTGTGCATGGCATGTAGGTAACCCTGACCCTAACCCTAACCCTAACCCTAACCCTAACCCTAACCGTAACCCTAACCCTAACCCTAACCCTAACCCTAACCCTAACCCTAATCCTGACCCTAAGAGGCCTATCCCTAAACGGAACTCTAAACCTCAGCTGTGCATGGCATGTACGTAACCCTAAACCTAACCCTAACCCTAACCCTAACCCTAACCCTAACCCTAACCCTAACCCTAACCCTAACCCTAATCCTGACCCTAAGAGGCCTATCCCTAAACGGAACTCTAAACCTCAGCTGTGCATGGCATGTACGTAACCCTAACCCTAACCCTAACCCTAACCCTAACCCTAACCCTAACCCTAACCCTAACCCTAACCCTAACCCTAATCCTGACCTTAAGAGGCCTATCCCTAAACGGAACTATAAACCTCAGCTGTGCATGGCATGTAGGTAACCCTAACCCTAACCCTAACCCTAACCCTAACCCTAACCCTAACCCTAACCCTAAGAGGCCTAACCCTAAACGCAACTCTAAACCTCAGCTGTGCATGGCATGTAGGTAACCCTAACCCTAACCCTAACCCTAACTTTAACCCTAACCCTAACCCTAACCCTAACCCTAACCCTAACCCTAAGAGGCCTGACCCTAAACGGAACTCTAAACCTCAGCTGTGCATGGCATGTACGTAACCCTAACCCTAACCCTAACCCTAACCCTAACCCTAACCCTAACCCTAACCCTAACCCTAACCCTAATCCTGACCCTAAGAGGCCTAACCCTAAACGCAACTCTAAACCTCAGCTGTGCATGGCATGTACGTAACCCTAATCCTAACCGTAACCCTAATCCTGACCCTAACCCTAACCCTAACCCTAAGAGGCCTAACCCTAAACGCAACTCTAAACCTCAGCT
>NW_026599591.1:2379375-2401875 GCF_023634155.1 Falco peregrinus | reverse complement strand
ACCCTAACCCTAACCCTAACCCTAACCCTAACCCTAACCCTAACCCTAACCCTAAACCTAACCGTAACCCTAACCCTAATCCTGACCCTAAGAGGCCTATCCCTAAACGGAACTCTAAACCTCAGCTGTGCATGGCATGTACCTAACCCTAACCCTAACCCTAACACTAACCCAAACCCTAAACCTAACCCTAATCCTAACCCTAAGAAGCCTAACCCTAAACGCAACTCTAAACCTCAGCTGTGCATGGCATGTAGGTAACCCTAACCCTAACCCTAACCCTAACCCTAACCCTAACCCTAACCCTAACCCTAACCCTAACCCTTAGAGACCTAACCCTAAACGGAACTCTAAACCTCAGCTGCGCATTGCATTTACCTAACCCTAACCCTAACCCTAACCCTAACCCTAACCCTAACCCTAACCCTAACCCTAACCCTAATCCTGACCCTAAGAGGCCTAACCCTAAACGCAACTCTAAACCTCAGCTGTGCATGGCATGTACGTAACCCTAATCCTAACCGTAACCCTAATCCTGACCCTAACCCTAACCCTAACCCTAAGAGGCCTAACCCTAAATGCAACTCTAAACCTCAGCTGTGCATGGCATGTAGGTAACCCTGACCCTAACCCTAACCCTAACCCTAACCCTAACCCTAACCCTAACCGTAACCCTAACCCTAACCCTAACCCTAACCCTAACCCTAATCCTGACCCTAAGAGGCCTATCCCTAAACGGAACTCTAAACCTCAGCTGTGCATGGCATGTACGTAACCCTAACCCTAACCCTAACCCTAACCCTAACCCTAACCCTAACCCTAACCCTAACCCTAACCCTAACCCTAATCCTGACCCTAAGAGGCCTATCCCTAAACGGAACTCTAAACCTCAGCTGTGCATGGCATGTACGTAACACTAACCCTAACCCTAACCCTAACCCTAACCCTAACCCTAACCCTAAGAGGCCTAACCCTAAACACAACTCTAAACCTCAGCTGTGCATGGCATGTAGGTAACCCTAACCCTAACCCTAACCCTAAACCTAACTTTAACCCTAACCCTAACCCTAACCCTAACCCTAACCCTAACCCTAAGAGGCCTAACCCTAAACGCAACTCTAAACCTCAGCTGTGCATGGCATGTACGTAACCCTAACCCTAACCCTAACCCTAACTGTAACCCTAACTGTAACCCTAACCCTAACCCTAACCCTAACCCTAACCCTAACCCTAACCCTAACCCTAACCCTAACCCTGACCCTAAGAGGCATATCCCTAAACGGAACCCTAAACCTCAGCTGTGCATGGCATGTACGTAACGCTAACCCTAACCCTAACCCTAACCCTAACCCTAACCCTAACGGTAACCCTAACCCTAACCCTAACCCTAACCCTAACCGTAACCGTAACCAGAACCCTAACCCTAACCCTAACCCTAACCTTAACCCTAATCCTGACCCTAAGAGGCCTAACTCTAAACGGAACTCAAAACCTCAGCTGTGCATGGCATGTACCCAACCCTAACCCTAACCCTAACCCTAACCCTAACACTAACCCTAACCCTAACCCTAACCCTAACCCTAACCCTAAGAGGCCTAACCCTAAACGCAACTCTAAACCTCAGCTGTGCATGGCATGTAGGTTACCCTAACCCTAACCCTAACCCTAACCCTAACCCTAACCCTAACCCTAACCCTAACCCTAACCCTAACCCTAAAGGGCCTAACCCTAAAGGGCCTAACCCTAAACGCAACTCTAAACGTCAGCTGTGCATGGCATGTACCTAACCCTAACCCTAACCCTAACCCTAACCCTAACCCTAACCCTAACCCTAAACCTAACCCTAATCCTGACCCTAAGAGGCCTATCCCTAAACGGAACTCTAAACCTCAGCTGTGCATGGCATGTACGTAACCCTAACCCTAACCCTAATCCTAACACTAATCCTGACCCTAACCGTAACCCTAACTCTAACCCTAACCCTAACCCTAACCCTAACCGTACACCTAACCCTAACTCTAACCGTAACCCTAACCCTAACCCTAACCCTAACCCTAACCCTAACCCTAACCCTAACCCTAACCCTAATCCTGACCCTAAGAGGCCTATCCCTAAACGGAACTCTAAACCTCAGCTGTGCATGGCATGTACGTAACCCTAACCCTAACCCTAACCCTAACCCTAACCGTAACCCTAACGCTAACCCTAACCCTAACCCTAACCCTAACTCTAACCCTAACCCTAACCCTAACCCTAACCCTAACCCTAACCCTAAGAGACCTAACCCTAAACGGAACTCAAAACCTCAGCTGTGCATGGCATGTACCCAACATTACCCTAACCCTAACCCTAAGAGGCCTAACCCTAAACGCAACTCTAAACCTCAGCTGTGCATGGCATGTAGGTAACCCTAACCGTAACCCTAACCCTAACCGTAACCGTAACCCTAACCCTAACCCTAACCGTAACCCTAACCCTAACCCTAACCCTAACCCTAACCCTAACCCTAACCCTAACCCTGACCCTTAGAGGCCTATCCCTAAACGGAACCCTAAACCTCAGCTGTGCATGGCATGTACCTAACCCTAACCCTAACCCTAACCCTAACCCTAACCCTAGCCCTAAGAGACCTAACCCTAAACGGAACTCAAAACCTCAGCTGTGCATGGCATGTACCCAACCCTAACCCTAACCCTAACCCTAACCCTAACCCTAAACCTAACCGTAACCCTAACCCTAACCCTAACCCTAACCCTAACCGTAACCGTAACCAGAACCCTAACCCTAACCCTAACCCTAACCCTAACCCTAACCCTAATCCTGACCCTAAGAGGCCTATCCCTAAACGGAACTCTAATCCTCAGCTGTGCATGGCATGTAGGTAACCCTAACCCTAACCGTAACCCTAACCCTAACCCTAACCCTAATCCTGACCCTAAGAGGCCTATCCCTAAACGGAACCCTAAACCTCAGCTGTGCATGGCATGTAGGTAACACTAACCCTAACCCTAACCCTAACCCTAACCCTAACCCTAACCCTAACCCTAACCCTAAGAGGCCTAACCCTAAACACAACTCTAAACCTCAGCTGTGCATGGCATGTAGGTAACCCTAACCCTAACCCTAACCCTAACCCCAACTTTAACCCTAACCCTAACCCTAACCCTAACCCTAACCCTAACGCTAAGAGGCCTAACCCTAAACGCAACTCTAAACCTCAGCTGTGCATGGCATGTACGTAACCCTAACCCTAACCCTAACCCTAACCCTAACCCTAACCCTAACCCTAACCCTAACCCTAACCCTAAGAGGCCTAACCCTAAACGCAACTCTAAACCTCAGCTGTGCATGGCATGTAGGTAACCCTAACCGTAACCCTAACCCTAACCGTAACCGTAACCCTAACCCTAACCCTAACCCTAACTGTAACCCTAACTGTAACCCTAACCCTAACCCTAACCCTAACCCTAACCCTAACCCTAACCCTAACCCTAACCCTAACCCTGACCCTAAGAGGCATATCCCTAAACGGAACCCTAAACCTCAGCTGTGCATGGCATGTACGTAACCCTAACCCTAACCCTAACCCTAACCCTAACGGTAACCCTAACCCTAACCCTAACCCTAACCCTAACCGTAACCGTAACCAGAACCCTAACCCTAACCCTAACCATAACCCTAACCCTAATCCTGACCCTAAGAGGCCTAACCCTAAACGGAACTCAAAACCTCAGCTGTGCATGGCATGTACCCAACCCTAACCCTAACCCTAACCCTAACCCTAACCCTAACCCTAACCCTAACCCTAACCCTAACCCTAACCCTAAGAGGCCTAACCCTAAGCGCAACTCTAAACCTCAGCTGTGCATGGCATGTAGGTTACCCTAACCCTAACCCTAACCCTAACCCTAACCCTAACCCTAACCCTAACCCTAACCCTAACCCTAACCCTAAAGGGCCTAACCCTAAACGCAACTCTAAACGTCAGCTGTGCATGGCATGTACCTAACCCTAACCCTAACCCTAACCCTAACCCTAACCCTAACCCTAACCCTAAACCTAACCCTAATCCTGACCCTAAGAGGCCTATCCCTAAACGGAACTCTAAACCTCAGCTGTGCATGGCATGTACGTAACCCTAACCCTAACCCTAACCCTAATCCTAACACTAATCCTGACCCTAACCGTAACCCTAACCCTAACCCTAACCCTAACCCTAACCCTAACCGTACACCTAACCCTAATTCTAACCGTAACCCTAACCCTAACCCTAACCCTAACCCTAACCCTAACCCTAACCCTAACCCTAACCCTAACCCTAACCCTAATCCTGACCCTAAGAGGCCTATCCCTAAACGGAACTCTAAAACTCAGCTGTGCATGGCATGTACGTAACCCTAACCCTAACCGTAACCCTAACCCTAACCGTAACCGTAACCCTAACCCTAACCCTAACCGTAACCCTAACCCTAACCCTAACCCTAACCCTAACCCTAACCCTAACCCTAGCCCTAAGAGACCTAACCCTAAACGGAACTCAAAACCTCAGCTGTGCATGGCATGTACCCAACCCTAACCCTAACCCTAACCCTAACCCTAACCCTAACCCTAACCCTAAACCTAACCGTAACCCTAACCCTAACCCTAACCCTAACCCTAACCGTAACCGTAACCAGAACCCTAACCCTAACCCTAACCCTAACCCTAACCCTAACCCTAACCCTAATCCTGACCCTAAGAGGCCTATCCCTAAACGGAACTCTAAACCTCAGCTGTGCATGGCATGTAGGTAACCCTAACCGTAACCCTAACCGTAATCCTAACCCTAACCCTAACCCTAACCCTAACCCTAACCCTAACCCTAACCCTAACCCTAACCCTAACCCTAATCCTGACCCTAAGAGGCCTATCCCTAAACGGAACTCTAAACCTCAGCTGTGCATGGCATGTACGTAACCCTAACCCTAACCCTAACCCTAACCCTAACCCTAACCCTAACCCTAACCCTAACCCTAATCCTGACCCTAAGAGGCCTATCCCTAAACGGAACTATAAACCTCAGCTGTGCATGGCATGTAGGTAACCCTAACCGTAACCCTAACCCTACCCGTAACCGTAACCCTAACCCTAACCCTAACCTTAACCCTAACCCTAACTTTAACCCTAACCCTAACCCTAACCCTAACCCTAACCCTAACCCTAACACTAACCCTTAGAGGCCTAACCCTAAACGCAACTCTAAACCTCAGCTGTGCATGGCATGTAGGTAACCCTAATCCTAACCGTAACCCTAACCCTAACCCTTACCCTAACCCTAATCCTGACCCTAAGAGGCCTATCCCTAAACGGAACTCTAAACCTCAGCTGTGCATGGCATGTACGTAACCCTAACCCTAACCCTAACCCTAACCCTAACCCTAACCCTAACCCTAACCCT
Organism: Falco peregrinus; assembly: GCF_023634155.1. Lineage (NCBI taxonomy): Eukaryota > Metazoa > Chordata > Aves > Falconiformes > Falconidae > Falco > Falco peregrinus. Next base: position 2,396,438 of record NW_026599591.1, on the reverse strand, counting down.
AAGAGGCCTAACCCTAAGCGCAACTCTAAACCTCAAGTGTGCATGGCATATACGTAACCCTAACCTTAACCCTAACCCTAACCCTAACCCTAACCCTAACCCTAACCCTAATCCTGACCCTAAGAGGCCTATCCCTAAACGGAACTCTAAACCTCAGCTGTGCATGGCATGTAGGTAACCCTAACCCTAACCCTAACCCTAACCCTAACCCTAACCCTAACCCTAACCCTAACCCTAACCCTAAGAGGCCTAACCCTAAACACAACTCTAAACCTCAGCTGTGCATGGCATGTAGGTAACCCTAACCCTAACCCTAACCCTAACCCTAACTTTAACCCTAACCCTAACCCTAACCCTAACCCTAACCCTAAGAGGCCTAACCCTAAACGCAACTCTAAACCTCAGCTGTGCATGGCATGTACGTAACCCTAATCCTAACCCTAACCCTAACCGTAACCCTAACCCTAACCGTAACCGTAACCCTAACCCTAACCCTAACCCTAACTGTAACCCTAACTGTAACCCTAACCCTAACCCTAACCCTAACCCTAACGATAACCCTAACCCTAACCCTAACCCTAACCCTAACCCTGACCCTAAGAGGCATATCCCTAAACGGAACCCTAAACCTCAGCTGTGCATGGCATGTACGTAACCCTAACCCTAACGCTAACCCTAACCCTAACCCTAACCCTAACCCTAACGGTAACCCTAACCCTAACCCTAACCCTAACCCTAACCGTAACCGTAACCAGAACCCTAACCCTAACCCTAACCCTAACCCTAACCCTAACCCTAATCCTGACCCTAAGAGGCCTATCCTTTAACGGAACTCTAAACCTCAGCTGTGCATGGCATGTACCTAACCCTAACCCTAACCCTAACCCTAACCCTAACCCTAACCCTAACCCTAACCCTAACCCTAACCCTAACCCTAACCCTAATCCTGACCCTAAGAGGCCTATCCCTAAACGGAACCCTAAACCTCAGCTGTGCATGGCATGTACGTAACCCTAACCCTAACCCTAACCCTAACCCTAAAACTAATCCTGACCCTAAGAGGCCTAACCCTAAACGAAACTCAAAACCTCAGCTGTGCATGGCATGTACCCAACCCTAACCCTAACCCTAACCCTAACCCTAACCCTAACACTAACCCTAACCCTAACCCTAACCCTAACCCTAACCCTAAGAGGCCTAACCCTAAACGCAACTCTAAACCTCAGCTGTGCATGGCATGTAGGTTACCCTAACCCTAACCCTAACCCTAACCCTAACCCTAACCCTAACCCTAACCCTAACCCTAACCCTAACCCTAAGAGGCCTATCCCTAAACGGAACTCTAAACCTCAGCTGTGCATGGCATGTACGTAACCCTAACCCTAACCCTAACCCTAACACTAATCCTGACCCTAAGAGGCCTATCCCTAAACGGAACTCTAAACCTCAGCTGTGCATGGCATGTACCTAGCCCTAACCCTAACCCTAACCCTAACCCTAACCCTAACCCTAACACTAAGAGGCCTAACCCTAAACGGAACTCAAAACCTCAGCTGTGCATGGCATGTACCCAACCCTAACCCTAACCCTAACCCTAACCCTAACCCTAACCCTAACCCTAACCCTAAACCTAACCGTAACCCTAACCCTAACCCTAACCCTAACCCTAACCGTATACCGTAACCAGAACCCTAACCGTAACCCTAACCCTAACTCTAACCCTAACCCTAATCCTGACCCTAAGAGGCCTATCCCTAAACGGAACTCTAAACCTCAGCTGTGCATGGCATGTACCTAACCCTAACCCTAACCCTAACCCTAACTCTAACCCAAACCCTAAACCTAACCCTAATCCTGACCCTAAGAGGCCTAACCCTAAACGCAACTCTAAACCTCAGCTGTGCATGGCATGTAGGTAACCCTAACCCTAACCCTAACCCTAACCCTAACCCTAAGAGACCTAACCCTAAACGGAACTCTAAACCTCAGCTGTGCATGGCATTTACCTAACCCTAACCCTAACCCTAACCCTAACCCTAACCCTAACCCTAACCCTAACCCTAACCCTAACCCTAACCCTAACCCTAATCCTGACCCTAAGAGGCCTAACCCTAAACGCAACTCAAAACCTCAGCTGTGCATGGCATGTACCCAACCCTAACCCTAACCCTAACCCTAACCCTAACCCTAACCGTAACCCTAACCCTAACCCTAACCCTAACCCTAACCCTAACCCTAACCCTAACCCTAACCCTAACCCTAACCCTAATCCTGACCCTAAGAGGCCTAACCCTAAACGCAACTCAAAACCTCAGCTGTGCATGGCATGTACCCAACCCTAACCCTAACCCTAACCCTAACCCTAACCCTAACCCTAACCGTAACCCTAACCCTAACCCTAACCCTAACCCTAACCCTAACCCTAACCCTAACCCTAACCCTAACCCTAACCCTAACCCTAACCCTAACCCTAACCGTAACCCTAACCCTAACCCTAACCCTAACCCTAACCCTAATCCTGACCCTAAGAGGCCTATCCCTAAACGGAACTCTAAACCTCAGCTGTGCATGGCATGTACGTAACCCTAACCCTAACCCTAACCCTAACCCTAACCCTAACCCTAACCCTAACCCTAACCCTAAGAGGCCTAACCCTAAGCGCAACTCTAAACCTCAGGTGTGCATGGCATGTAGGTAACCCTAACCGTAAACCTAACCCTACCCGTAACCGTAACCCTAACCCTAAGCCTAACCCTAACCCTAACTTTAACCCTAACCCTAACCCTAACCCTAACCCTAACCCTAACCCTAACCCTAACCCTAACCCTAACCCTAATCCTGACCCTAAGAGGCCTATCCCTAAACGGAACTCTAAACCTCAGCTGTGCATGGCATGTAGGTAACCCTAACCCTAACCCTAACCCTAACCCTAACCCTAACCCTAACCCTAACCCTAACCCTAAGAGGCCTAACCCTAAACGCAACTCTAAACCTCAGCTGTGCATGGCATGTAGGTAACCCTAACCGTAAACCTAACCCTACCCGTAACCGTAACCCTAACCCTAACCCTAACCCTAACCCTAACCCTAACCCTAACTTTAACCCTAACCCTAACCCTAACCCTAACCCTAACCCTAACCCTAAGAGGCCTAACCCTAAATGCAACTCTAAACCTCAGCTGTGCATGGCATGTAGGTAACCCTAACCCTAACCCTAACCCTAACCCTAACCCTAACCCTAACCCTAACCCTAACCCTAAGAGGCCTAACCCTAAACGCAACTCTAAACCTCAGCTGTGCATGGCATGTAGGTAACCCTAACCGTAACCCTAACCCTAACCGTAACCGTAACCCTAACCCTAACCCTAACCCTAACTGTAACCCTAACTGTAACCCTAACCCTAACCCTAACCCTAACCCTAACGATAACCCTAACCCTAACCCTAACCCTAACCCTAACCCTGACCCTAAGAGGCATATCCCTAAACGGAACCCTAAACCTCAGCTGTGCATGGCATGTACGTAACCCTAACCCTAACGCTAACCCTAACCCTAACCCTAACCCTAACCCTAACGGTAACCCTAACCCTAACCCTAACCCTAACCCTAACCGTAACCGTAACCAGAACCCTAACCCTAACCCTAACCCTAACCCTAACCCTAACCCTAATCCTGACCCTAAGAGGCCTATCCCTAAACGGAACTCTAAACCTCAGCTGTGCATGGCATGTACCTAACCCTAACCCTAACCCTAACCCTAACCCTAACCCTAACCCTAACCCTAACCCTAACCCTAACCCTAACCCTAACCCTAATCCTGACCCTAAGAGGCCTATCCCTAAACGGAACCCTAAACCTCAGCTGTGCATGGCATGTACGTAACCCTAACCCTAACCCTAACCCTAACCCTAAAACTAATCCTGACCCTAAGAGGCCTAACCCTAAACGAAACTCAAAACCTCAGCTGTGCATGGCATGTACCCAACCCTAACCCTAACCCTAACCCTAACCCTAACCCTAACACTAACCCTAACCCTAACCCTAACCCTAACCCTAACCCTAAGAGGCCTAACCCTAAACGCAACTCTAAACCTCAGCTGTGCATGGCATGTAGGTTACCCTAACCCTAACCCTAACCCTAACCCTAACCCTAACCCTAACCCTAACCCTAACCCTAACCCTAACCCTAAGAGGCCTATCCCTAAACGGAACTCTAAACCTCAGCTGTGCATGGCATGTACGTAACCCTAACCCTAACCCTAACCCTAACACTAATCCTGACCCTAAGAGGCCTATCCCTAAACGGAACTCTAAACCTCAGCTGTGCATGGCATGTACCTAGCCCTAACCCTAACCCTAACCCTAACCCTAACCCTAACCCTAACACTAAGAGGCCTAACCCTAAACGGAACTCAAAACCTCAGCTGTGCATGGCATGTACCCAACCCTAACCCTAACCCTAACCCTAACCCTAACCCTAACCCTAACCCTAACCCTAAACCTAACCGTAACCCTAACCGTAACCCTAACCCTAACCCTAACCGTATACCGTAACCAGAACCCTAAACGTAACCCTAACCCTAACTCTAACCCTAACCCTAATCCTGACCCTAAGAGGCCTAACCCTAAACGCAACTCTAAACCTCAGCTGTGCATGGCATGTAGGTAACCCTAACCCTAACCCTAACCCTAACCCTAACCCTAAGAGACCTAACCCTAAACGGAACTCTAAACCTCAGCTGTGCATGGCATTTACCTAACCCTAACCCTAACCCTAACCCTAACACTAACCCTAACCCTAACCCTAACCCTAACCCTAACCCTAACCCTAACCCTAATCCTGACCCTAAGAGGCCTAACCCTAAACGCAACTCAAAACCTCAGCTGTGCATGGCATGTACCCAACCCTAACCCTAACCCTAACCCTAACCCTAACCCTAACCGTAACCCTAACCCTAACCCTAACCCTAACCCTAACCCTAACCCTAACCCTAACCCTAACCCTAACCCTAACCCTAATCCTGACCCTAAGAGGCCTAACCCTAAACGCAACTCAAAACCTCAGCTGTGCATGGCATGTACCCAACCCTAACCCTAACCCTAACCCTAACCCTAACCCTAACCCTAACCGTAACCCTAACCCTAACCCTAACCCTAACCCTAACCCTAATCCTGACCCTAAGAGGCCTATCCCTAAACGGAACTCTAAACCTCAGCTGTGCATGGCATGTACGTAACCCTAACCCTAACCCTAACCCTAACCCTAACCCTAACCCTAACCCTAACCCTAACCCTAAGAGGCCTAACCCTAAGCGCAACTCTAAACCTCAGGTGTGCATGGCATGTAGGTAACCCTAACCGTAAACCTAACCCTACCCGTAACCGTAACCCTAACCCTAAGCCTAACCCTAACCCTAACTTTAACCCTAACCCTAACCCTAACCCTAACCCTAACCCTAACCCTAACCCTAACCCTAACCCTAACCCTAATCTTGACCCTAAGAGGCCTATCCCTAAACGGAACTCTAAACCTCAGCTGTGCATGGCATGTAGGTAACCCTAACCCTAACCCTAACCCTAACCCTAACCCTAACCCTAACCCTAACCCTAAGAGGCCTAACCCTAAACGCAACTCTAAACCTCAGCTGTGCATGGCATGTAGGTAACCCTAACCGTAAACCTAACCCTACCCGTAACCCTAACCCTAACCCTAACCCTAACCCTAACCCTAACCCTAACCCTAACCCTAACTTTAACCCTAACCCTAACCCTAACCCTAACCCTAACCCTAACCCTAAGAGGCCTAACCCTAAATGCAACTCTAAACCTCAGCTGTGCATGGCATGTACCTAACCCTAACGCTAACCCTAACCCTAACCCTTACCCTAACCCTAACCCTAACCCTAACCCTAACCCTAAGAGGCCTAACCCTAAACGCAACTCTAAACCTCAGCTGTGCATGGCATGTACGTAACCCTAACCGTAACCCTAACCCTAACCGTAACCGTAACCCTAACCCTAACCCTAACCCTAACTGTAACCCTAACCGTAACCCTAACCCTAACCCTAACCCTAACCCTAACCCTAACCCTAACCCTAACCCTGACCCTAAGAGGCCTATCCCTAAACGGAACCCTAAACCTCAGCTGTGCATGGCATGTACCTAACCCTAACCCTAACCCTAACCCTAACCCTAACCCTAACCCTAACCCTAACCGTAACCCTAACCCTAACCCTAACCCTAACCGTAACCGTAACCAGAACCCTAACCCTAACGCTAACCCTAACCCTAACACTAACCCTAATCCTGACCCTAAGAGGCCTATCCCTAAACGGAACTCTAAACCTCAGCTGTGCATGGCATGTACCTAACCCTAACCCTAACCCTAACCCTAACCCTAACCCTAACCCTAACCCTAACCCTAACCCTGACCCTTAGAGGCCTATCCCTAAACGGAACCATAAACCTCAGCTGTGCATGGCATGTACGTAACCCTAACCCTAACCCTAACCCTAACCCTAACCCTAATCCTGACCCTAAGAGGCCTAACCCTAAACGGAACTCAAAACCTCAGCTGTGCATAGCATGTACCCAGCCCTAACCCTACCCCTAACCCTAACCCTAACCCTAACCCTAACCCTAACCCTAACCCTAACCCTAACCCTAAGAGGCCTAACCCAAAACGCAACTCTAAACCTCAGCTGTGCATGGCATGTAGGTTACCCTAACCCTAACCATAACCCTAACCGTAACCCTAACCCTAACCCTAACCCTAACCCTAACCCTAACCCTAAAGGGCCTAACCCTAAACGCAACTCTAAACCTCAGCTGTGCATGGCATGTGCCTAACCCTAACCCTAACCCTAACCCTAACCCTAACACTAACCCTAACCCTAACCCTAAACCTAACCCTAACCCTAACCCTAAGAGGCCTAACCCTAAACGGAACTCTAAACCTCAGCTGTGCATGGCATGTAGGTAACCCTAACCGTAACCCTAACCCTAACCGTAACCCTAACCCTAACCCTAACCCTAAGAGGCCTAACCCTAAACGCAACTCTAAACCTCAGCTGTGCATGGCATGTAGGTAACCCTAACCGTAACCCTAACCCTACCCGTAACCGTAACCCTAACCCTAACCCTAACCTTAACCCTAACCCTAACTTTAACCCTAACCCTAACCCTAACCCTAACCCTAACCCTAACCCTAACACTAACCCTTAGAGGCCTAACCCTAAACGCAACTCTAAACCTCAGCTGTGCATGGCATGTAGGTAACCCTAATCCTAACCGTAACCCTAACCCTAACCCTAACCCTAATCCTGACCCTAAGAGGCCTATCCCTAAACGGAACTCTAAACCTCAGCTGTGCATGGCATGTACGTAACCCTAACCCTAACCCTAACCCTAACCCTAACCCTAACCCTAACCCTAACCCTAAGAGGCCTAACCCTAAGCGCAACTCTAAACCTCAAGTGTGCATGGCATATACGTAACCCTAACCTTAACCCTAACCCTAACCCTAACCCTAACCCTAACCCTAACCCTAATCCTGACCCTAAGAGGCCTATCCCTAAACGGAACTCAAAACCTCAGCTGTGCATGGCATGTACGTAACCCTAACCCTAACGCTAACCCTAACCCTAACCCTAACCCTAACCGTAACCCTAACCCTAACCCTAACCCTAACCCTAACCCTAACCCTAACCCTAACCCTAACCCTAACCCTAACCCTAACCCTAACCCTAACCGTAACCGTAACCCTAACCCTAACCCTAACCCTAACCCTAATCCTGACCCTAAGAGGCCTATCCCTAAACGGAACTCTAAACCTCAGCTGTGCATGGCATGTACGTAACCCTAACCCTAACCCTAACCCTAACCCTAACCCTAACCCTAACCCTAACCCTAACCCTAACCCTAAGAGGCCTAACCCTAAGCGCAACTCTAAACCTCAGGTGTGCATGGCATGTAGGTAACCCTAACCGTAAACCTAACCCTACCCGTAACCGTAACCCTAACCCTAAGCCTAACCCTAACCCTAACTTTAACCCTAACCCTAACCCTAACCCTAACCCTAACCCTAACCCTAACCCTAACCCTAACCCTAACCCTAACCCTAACCCTAATCCTGACCCTAAGAGGCCTATCCCTAAACGGAACTCTAAACCTCAGCTGTGCATGGCATGTAGGTAACCCTAACCCTAACCCTAACCCTAACCCTAACCCTAACCCTAACCCTAACCCTAAGAGGCCTAACCCTAAACGCAACTCTAAACCTCAGCTGTGCATGGCATGTAGGTAACCCTAACCCTAACCCTAACCCTAACCCTAACCCTAACCCTAACTTTAACCCTAACCCTAACCCTAACCCTAACCCTAACCCTAACCCTAACCCTAAGAGGCCTAACCCTAAATGCAACTCTAAACCTCAGCTGTGCATGGCATGTACCTAACCCTAACGCTAACCCTAACCCTAACCCTTACCCTAACCCTAACCCTAACCCTAACCCTAACCCTAAGAGGCCTAACCCTAAACGCAACTCTTAACCTCAGCTGTGCATGGCATGTACGTAACCCTAACCGTAACCCTAACCCTAACCGTAACCGTAACCCTAACCCTAACCCTAACCCTAACTGTAACACTAACCGTAACCCTAACCCTAACCCTAACCCTAACCCTAACCCTAACCCTAACCCTAACCCTGACCCTAAGAGGCCTATCCCTAAACGGAACCCTAAACCTCAGCTGTGCATGGCATGTACGTAACCCTAACCCTAACCCTAACCGTAACCCTAACCCTAACCCTAACCCTAACCCTAACCCTAACCCTAACCCTGACCCTAAGAGGCATATCCCTAAACGGAACCCTAAACCTCAGCTGTGCATGGCATGTACCTAACCCTAACCCTAACCCTAACCCTAACCCTAACCCTAACCCTAACCCTAACCGTAACCCTAACCCTAACCCTAACCCTAACCGTAACCGTAACCAGAACCCTAACCCTAACGCTAACCCTAACCCTAACAATAACCCTAATCCTGACCCTAAGAGGCCTATCCCTAAACGGAACTCTAAACCTCAGCTGTGCATGGCATGTACCTAACCCTAACCCTAACCCTAACCCTAACCCTAACCCTAACCCTAACCCTAACCCTAACCCTAACCCTGACCCTTAGAGGCCTATCCCTAAACGGAACCATAAACCTCAGCTGTGCATGGCATGTACGTAACCCTAACCCTAACCCTAACCCTAACCCTAACCCTAATCCTGACCCTAAGAGGCCTAACCCTAAACGGAACTCAAAACCTCAGCTGTGCATAGCATGTACCCAGCCCTAACCCTAACCCTAACCCTAACCCTAACCCTAACCCTAACCCTAACCCTAACCCTAACCCTAAGAGGCCTAACCCAAAACGCAACTCTAAACCTCAGCTGTGCATGGCATGTAGGTTACCCTAACCCTAACCCTAACCCTAACCGTAACCCTAACCCTAACCCTAACCCTAACCCTAACCCTAACCCTAAAGGGCCTAACCCTAAACGCAACTCTAAACCTCAGCTGTGCATGGCATGTGCCTAACCCTAACCCTAACCCTAACCCTAACCCTAACACTAACCCTAACCCTAACCCTAAACCTAACCCTAACCCTAACCCTAAGAGGCCTAACCCTAAACGGAACTCTAAACCTCAGCTGTGCATGGCATGTAGGTAACCCTAACCGTAACCCTAACCCTAACCGTAACCCTAACCCTAACCCTAACCCTAAGAGGCCTAACCCTAAACGCAACTCTAAACCTCAGCTGTGCATGGCATGTAGGTAACCCTAACCGTAACCCTAACCCTACCCGTAACCGTAACCCTAACCCTAACCCTAACCTTAACCCTAACCCTAACTTTAACCCTAACCCTAACCCTAACCCTAACCCTAACCCTAACCCTAACACTAACCCTTAGAGGCCTAACCCTAAACGCAACTCTAAACCTCAGCTGTGCATGGCATGTAGGTAACCCTAATCCTAACCGTAACCCTAACCCTAACCCTAACCCTAATCCTGACCCTAAGAGGCCTATCCCTAAACGGAACTCTAAACCTCAGCTGTGCATGGCATGTACGTAACCCTAACCCTAACCCTAACCCTAACCCTAACCCTAACCCTAACCCTAACCCTAAGAGGCCTAACCCTAAGCGCAACTCTAAACCTCAAGTGTGCATGGCATATACGTAACCCTAACCTTAACCCTAACCCTAACCCTAACCCTAACCCTAACCCTAACCCTAATCCTGACCCTAAGAGGCCTATCCCTAAACGGAACTCTAAACCTCAGCTGTGCATGGCATGTACGTAACCCTAACCCTAACGCTAACCCTAACCCTAACCCTAATCCTGACCCTAAGAGGCCTAACCCTAAACGCAACTCAAAACCTCAGCTGTGCATGGCATGTACCCAACCCTAACCCTAACCCTAACCCTAACCCTAACCCTAACCCTAACCGTAACCCTAACCCTAACCCTAACCCTAACCCTAACCCTAACCCTAACCCTAACCCTAACCCTAACCCTAACCCTAACCGTAACCGTAACCGTAACCCTAACCCTAACCCTAACCCTAACCCTAATCCTGACCCTAAGAGGCCTATCCCTAAACGGAACTCTAAACCTCAGCTGTGCATGGCATGTACGTAACCCTAACCCTAACCCTAACCCTAACCCTAACCCTAACCCTAACCCTAACCCTAACCCTAAGAGGCCTAACCCTAAGCGCAACTCTAAACCTCAGGTGTGCATGGCATGTAGGTAACCCTAACCGTAAACCTAACCCTACCCGTAACCGTAACCCTAACCCTAAGCCTAACCCTAACCCTAACTTTAACCCTAACCCTAACCCTAACCCTAACCCTAACCCTAACCCTAACCCTAACCCTAACCCTAACCCTAACCCTAACCCTAATCCTGACCCTAAGAGGCCTATCCCTAAACGGAACTCTAAACCTCAGCTGTGCATGGCATGTAGGTAACCCTAACCCTAACCCTAACCCTAACCCTAACCCTAACCCTAACCCTAACCCTAAGAGGCCTAACCCTAAACGCAACTCTAAACCTCAGCTGTGCATGGCATGTAGGTAACCCTAACCGTAAACCTAACCCTACCCGTAACCCTAACCCTAACCCTAACCCTAACCCTAACCCTAACCCTAACCCTAACCCTAACTTTAACCCTAACCCTAACCCTAACCCTAACCCTAACCCTAACCCTAAGAGGCCTAACCCTAAATGCAACTCTAAACCTCAGCTGTGCATGGCATGTACCTAACCCTAACGCTAACCCTAACCCTAACCCTTACCCTAACCCTAACCCTAACCCTAACCCTAACCCTAAGAGGCCTAACCCTAAACGCAACTCTAAACCTCAGCTGTGCATGGCATGTACGTAACCCTAACCGTAACCCTAACCCTAACCGTAACCGTAACCCTAACCCTAACCCTAACCCTAACTGTAACACTAACCGTAACCCTAACCCTAACCCTAACCCTAACCCTAACCCTAACCCTAACCCTAACCCTAACCCTGACCCTAAGAGGCCTATCCCTAAACGGAACCCTAAACCTCAGCTGTGCATGGCATGTACGTAACCCTAACCCTAACCCTAACCCTAACCCTAACCCTAACCCTAACCCTAACCCTAACCCTAACCCTAACCCTGACCCTAAGAGGCATATCCCTAAACGGAACCCTAAACCTCAGCTGTGCATGGCATGTACCTAACCCTAACCCTAACCCTAACCCTAACCCTAACCCTAACCCTAACCCTAACCGTAACCCTAACCCTAACCCTAACCCTAACCGTAACCGTAACCAGAACCCTAACCCTAACGCTAACCCTAACCCTAACACTAACCCTAATCCTGACCCTAAGAGGCCTATCCCTAAACGGAACTCTAAACCTCAGCTGTGCATGGCATGTACCTAACCCTAACCCTAACCCTAACCCTAACCCTAACCCTAACCCTAACCCTAACCCTAACCCTAACCCTAACCCTGACCCTTAGAGGCCTATCCCTAAACGGAACCATAAACCTCAGCTGTGCATGGCATGTACGTAACCCTAACCCTAACCCTAACCCTAACCCTAACCCTAATCCTGACCCTAAGAGGCCTAACCCTAAACGGAACTCAAAACCTCAGCTGTGCATAGCATGTACCCAGCCCTAACCCTAACCCTAACCCTAACCCTAACCCTAACCCTAACCCTAACCCTAACCCTAACCCTAAGAGGCCTAACCCAAAACGCAACTCTAAACCTCAGCTGTGCATGGCATGTAGGTTACCCTAACCCTAACCCTAACACTAACCGTAACCCTAACCCTAACCCTAACCCTAACCCTAACCCTAACCCTAAAGGGCCTAACCCTAAACGCAACTCTAAACCTCAGCTGTGCATGGCATGTGCCTAACCCTAACCCTAACCCTAACCCTAACCCTAACACTAACCCTAACCCTAACCCTAAACCTAACCCTAACCCTAACCCTAAGAGGCCTAACCCTAAACGGAACTCTAAACCTCAGCTGTGCATGGCATGTAGGTAACCCTAACCGTAACCCTAACCCTAACCGTAACCCTAACCCTAACCCTAACCCTAACCCTAAGAGGCCTAACCCTAAACGCAACTCTAAACCTCAGCTGTGCATGGCATGTAGGTAACCCTAACCGTAACCCTAACCCTACCCGTAACCGTAACCCTAACCCTAACCCTAACCTTAACCCTAACCCTAACTTTAACCCTAACCCTAACCCTAACCCTAACCCTAACCCTAACCCTAACACTAACCCTTAGAGGCCTAACCCTAAACGCAACTCTAAACCTCAGCTGTGCATGGCATGTAGGTAACCCTAATCCTAACCGTAACCCTAACCCTAACCCTAACCCTAATCCTGACCCTAAGAGGCCTATCCCTAAACGGAACTCTAAACCTCAGCTGTGCATGGCATGTACCTAACCCTAACCCTAACCCTAACCCTAACCCTAACCCTAACCCTAACCCTAACCCTAACCCTAACCCTAACCCTAACCCTGACCCTTAGAGGCCTATCCCTAAACGGAACCATAAACCTCAGCTGTGCATGGCATGTACGTAACCCTAACCCTAACCCTAACCCTAACCCTAACCCTAATCCTGACCCTAAGAGGCCTAACCCTAAACGGAACTCAAAACCTCAGCTGTGCATAGCATGTACCCAGCCCTAACCCTAACCCTAACCCTAACCCTAACCCTAACCCTAACCCTAACCCTAACCCTAACCCTAAGAGGCCTAACCCAAAACGCAACTCTAAACCTCAGCTGTGCATGGCATGTAGGTTACCCTAACCCTAACCCTAACCCTAACCGTAACCCTAACCCTAACCCTAACCCTAACCCTAACCCTAACCCTAAAGGGCCTAACCCTAAACGCAACTCTAAACCTCAGCTGTGCATGGCATGTGCCTAACCCTAACCCTAACCCTAACCCTAACCCTAACACTAACCCTAACCCTAACCCTAAACCTAACCCTAACCCTAACCCTAAGAGGCCTAACCCTAAACGGAACTCTAAACCTCAGCTGTGCATGGCATGTAGGTAACCCTAACCGTAACCCTAACCCTAACCGTAACCCTAACCCTAACCCTAACCCTAAGAGGCCTAACCCTAAACGCAACTCTAAACCTCAGCTGTGCATGGCATGTAGGTAACCCTAACCGTAACCCTAACCCTACCCGTAACCGTAACCCTAACCCTAACCCTAACCTTAACCCTAACCCTAACTTTAACCCTAACCCTAACCCTAACCCTAACCCTAACCCTAACCCTAACACTAACCCTTAGAGGCCTAACCCTAAACGCAACTCTAAACCTCAGCTGTGCATGGCATGTAGGTAACCCTAATCCTAACCGTAACCCTAACCCTAACCCTAACCCTAATCCTGACCCTAAGAGGCCTATCCCTAAACGGAACTCTAAACCTCAGCTGTGCATGGCATGTACGTAACCCTAACCCTAACCCTAACCCTAACCCTAACCCTAACCCTAACCCTAACCCTAAGAGGCCTAACCCTAAGCGCAACTCTAAACCTCAAGTGTGCATGGCATATACGTAACCCTAACCTTAACCCTAACCCTAACCCTAACCCTAACCCTAACCCTAACCCTAATCCTGACCCTAAGAGGCCTATCCCTAAACGGAACTCTAAACCTCAGCTGTGCATGGCATGTACGTAACCCTAACCCTAACGCTAACCCTAACCCTAACCCTAATCCTGACCCTAAGAGGCCTAACCCTAAACGCAACTCAAAACCTCAGCTGTGCATGGCATGTACCCAACCCTAACCCTAACCCTAACCCTAACCCTAACCCTAACCCTAACCGTAACCCTAACCCTAACCCTAACCCTAACCCTAACCCTAACCCTAACCCTAACCCTAACCCTAACCCTAACCCTAACCGTAACCGTAACCGTAACCCTAACCCTAACCCTAACCCTAACCCTAATCCTGACCCTAAGAGGCCTATCCCTAAACGGAACTCTAAACCTCAGCTGTGCATGGCATGTACGTAACCCTAACCCTAACCCTAACCCTAACCCTAACCCTAACCCTAACCCTAACCCTAACCCTAAGAGGCCTAACCCTAAGCGCAACTCTAAACCTCAGGTGTGCATGGCATGTAGGTAACCCTAACCGTAAACCTAACCCTACCCGTAACCGTAACCCTAACCCTAAGCCTAACCCTAACCCTAACTTTAACCCTAACCCTAACCCTAACCCTAACCCTAACCCTAACCCTAACCCTAACCCTAACCCTAACCCTAACCCTAACCCTAATCCTGACCCTAAGAGGCCTATCCCTAAACGGAACTCTAAACCTCAGCTGTGCATGGCATGTAGGTAACCCTAACCCTAACCCTAACCCTAACCCTAACCCTAACCCTAACCCTAACCCTAAGAGGCCTAACCCTAAACGCAACTCTAAACCTCAGCTGTGCATGGCATGTAGGTAACCCTAACCGTAAACCTAACCCTACCCGTAACCCTAACCCTAACCCTAACCCTAACCCTAACCCTAACCCTAACCCTAACCCTAACTTTAACCCTAACCCTAACCCTAACCCTAACCCTAACCCTAACCCTAAGAGGCCTAACCCTAAATGCAACTCTAAACCTCAGCTGTGCATGGCATGTACCTAACCCTAACGCTAACCCTAACCCTAACCCTTACCCTAACCCTAACCCTAACCCTAACCCTAACCCTAAGAGGCCTAACCCTAAACGCAACTCTAAACCTCAGCTGTGCATGGCATGTACGTAACCCTAACCGTAACCCTAACCCTAACCGTAACCGTAACCCTAACCCTAACCCTAACCCTAACTGTAACACTAACCGTAACCCTAACCCTAACCCTAACCCTAACCCTAACCCTAACCCTAACCCTAACCCTAACCCTGACCCTAAGAGGCCTATCCCTAAACGGAACCCTAAACCTCAGCTGTGCATGGCATGTACGTAACCCTAACCCTAACCCTAACCCTAACCCTAACCCTAACCCTAACCCTAACCCTAACCCTAACCCTAACCCTGACCCTAAGAGGCATATCCCTAAACGGAACCCTAAACCTCAGCTGTGCATGGCATGTACCTAACCCTAACCCTAACCCTAACCCTAACCCTAACCCTAACCCTAACCCTAACCGTAACCCTAACCCTAACCCTAACCCTAACCGTAACCGTAACCAGAACCCTAACCCTAACGCTAACCCTAACCCTAACACTAACCCTAATCCTGACCCTAAGAGGCCTATCCCTAAACGGAACTCTAAACCTCAGCTGTGCATGGCATGTACCTAACCCTAACCCTAACCCTAACCCTAACCCTAACCCTAACCCTAACCCTAACCCTAACCCTAACCCTAACCCTGACCCTTAGAGGCCTATCCCTAAACGGAACCATAAACCTCAGCTGTGCATGGCATGTACGTAACCCTAACCCTAACCCTAACCCTAACCCTAACCCTAATCCTGACCCTAAGAGGCCTAACCCTAAACGGAACTCAAAACCTCAGCTGTGCATAGCATGTACCCAGCCCTAACCCTAACCCTAACCCTAACCCTAACCCTAACCCTAACCCTAACCCTAACCCTAACCCTAAGAGGCCTAACCCAAAACGCAACTCTAAACCTCAGCTGTGCATGGCATGTAGGTTACCCTAACCCTAACCCTAACACTAACCGTAACCCTAACCCTAACCCTAACCCTAACCCTAACCCTAACCCTAAAGGGCCTAACCCTAAACGCAACTCTAAACCTCAGCTGTGCATGGCATGTGCCTAACCCTAACCCTAACCCTAACCCTAACCCTAACACTAACCCTAACCCTAACCCTAAACCTAACCCTAACCCTAACCCTAAGAGGCCTAACCCTAAACGGAACTCTAAACCTCAGCTGTGCATGGCATGTAGGTAACCCTAACCGTAACCCTAACCCTAACCGTAACCCTAACCCTAACCCTAACCCTAACCCTAAGAGGCCTAACCCTAAACGCAACTCTAAACCTCAGCTGTGCATGGCATGTAGGTAACCCTAACCGTAACCCTAACCCTACCCGTAACCGTAACCCTAACCCTAACCCTAACCTTAACCCTAACCCTAACTTTAACCCTAACCCTAACCCTAACCCTAACCCTAACCCTAACCCTAACACTAACCCTTAGAGGCCTAACCCTAAACGCAACTCTAAACCTCAGCTGTGCATGGCATGTAGGTAACCCTAATCCTAACCGTAACCCTAACCCTAACCCTAACCCTAATCCTGACCCTAAGAGGCCTATCCCTAAACGGAACTCTAAACCTCAGCTGTGCATGGCATGTACGTAACCCTAACCCTAACCCTAACCCTAACCCTAACCCTAACCCTAACCCTAACCCTAAGAGGCCTAACCCTAAGCGCAACTCTAAACCTCAAGTGTGCATGGCATATACGTAACCCTAACCTTAACCCTAACCCTAACCCTAACCCTAACC
>NW_026599591.1:2374375-2376875 GCF_023634155.1 Falco peregrinus | reverse complement strand
GCATGTACGTAACCCTAACCCTAACGCTAACCCTAACCCTAACCCTAACCCTAACCCTAACGGTAACCCTAACCCTAACCCTAACCCTAACCCTAACCGTAACCGTAACCAGAACCCTAACCCTAACCCTAACCCTAACCCTAACCCTAACCCTAATCCTGACCCTAAGAGGCCTATCCCTAAACGGAACTCTACACCTCAGCTGTGCATGGCATGTACCTAACCCTAACCCTAACCCTAACCCTAACCCTAACCCTAACCCTAACCCTAACCCTAACCCTAACCCTGACCCTTAGAGGCCTATCCCTAAACGGAACCCTAAACTTCAGCTGTGCATGGCATGTACGTAACCCTAACCCTAACCCTAACCCTAACCCTAAAACTAATCCTGACCCTAAGAGGCCTAACCCTAAACGAAACTCAAAACCTCAGCTGTGCATGGCATGTACCCAACCCTAACCCTAACCCTAACCCTAACCCTAACCCTAACACTAACCCTAACCCTAACCCTAACCCTAACCCTAACACTAACCCTAACCCTAACCCTAACCCTAACCCTAACCCTAAGAGGCCTAACCCTAAACGCAACTCTAAACCTCAGCTGTGCATGGCATGTAGGTTACCCTAACCCTAACCCTAACCCTAACCCTAACCCTAACCCTAACCCTAACCCTAACCCTAACCCTAACCCTAACCCTAACCCTAAGAGGCCTATCCCTAAACGGAACTCTAAACCTCAGCTGTGCATGGCATGTACGTAACCCTAACCCTAACCCTAACCCTAACACTAATCCTGACCCTAAGAGGCCTATCCCTAAACGGAACTCTAAACCTCAGCTGTGCATGGCATGTACCTAGCCCTAACCCTAACCCTAACCCTAACCCTAACCCTAACACTAAGAGGCCTAACCCTAAACGGAACTCAAAACCTCAGCTGTGCATGGCATGTACCCAACCCTAACCCTAACCCTAACCCTAACCCTAACCCTAACCCTAACCCTAACCCTAAACCTAACCGTAACCCTAACCCTAACCCTAACCCTAACCCTAACCGTATACCGTAACCAGAACCCTAACCGTAACCCTAACCCTAACTCTAACCCTAACCCTAATCCTGACCCTAAGAGGCCTATCCCTAAACGGAACTCTAAACCTCAGCTGTGCATGAGATGTACCTAACCCTAACCCTAACCCTAACCCTAACACTAACCCAAACCCTAAACCTAACCCTAATCCTGACCCTAAGAAGCCTAACCCTAAACGCAACTCTAAACCTCAGCTGTGCATGGCATGTAGGTAACCCTAACCCTAACCCTAACCCTAACCCTAACCCTAACCCTAAGAGACCTAACCCTAAACGGAACTCTAAACCTCAGCTGTGCATGGCATTTACCTAACCCTAACCCTAACCCTAACCCTAACCCTAACCCTAACCCTAACCCTAACCCTAACCCTAACCCTAACCCTAATCCTGACCCTAAGAGGCCTAACCCTAAACGCAACTCAAAACCTCAGCTGTGCATGGCATGTACCCAACCCTAACCCTAACCCTAACCCTAACCCTAACCCTAACCGTAACCCTAACCCTAACCCTAACCCTAACCCTAACCCTAACCCTAACCCTAACCCTAACCCTAACCCTAATCCTGACCCTAAGAGGCCTAACCCTAAACGCAACTCAAAACCTCAGCTGTGCATGGCATGTACCCAACCCTAACCCTAACCCTAACCCTAACCCTAACCCTAACCCTAACCCTAACCCTAACCGTAACCCTAACCCTAACCCTAACCCTAACCCTAACCCTAACCCTAACCCTAACCCTAACCCTAACCCTAACCCTAACCCTAACCCTAACCGTAACCCTAACCCTAACCCTAACCCTAACCCTAACCCTAATCCTGACCCTAAGAGGCCTATCCCTAAACGGAACTCTAAACCTCAGCTGTGCATGGCATGTACGTAACCCTAACCCTAACCCTAACCCTAACCCTAACCCTAACCCTAACCCTAACCCTAACCCTAACCCTAACCCTAAGAGGCCTAACCCTAAGCGCAACTCTAAACCTCAGGTGTGCATGGCATGTAGGTAACCCTAACCCTAACCCTAACCCTACCCGTAACCGTAACCCTAACCCTAACCCTAACCCTAACCCTAACTTTAACCCTAACCCTAACCCTAACCCTAACCCTAACCCTAACCCTGACCCTAAGAGGCATATCCCTAAACGGAACCCTAAACCTCAGCTGTGCATGGCATGTACCTAACCCTAACCCTAACCCTAACCCTAACCCTAACCCTAACCCTAACCCTAACCGTAACCCTAACCCTAACCCTAACCCTAACCGTAACCGTAACCAGAACCCTAACCCTAACGCTAACCCTAACCCTAACACTAACCCTAATCCTGACCCTAAGAGGCCTATCCCTAAACGGAACTCTAAACCTCTGCTGTGCATGGCATGTACCTAACCCTAACCCTAACCCTAACCCTAACCCTA
>NW_026599591.1:2366875-2369375 GCF_023634155.1 Falco peregrinus | reverse complement strand
CCCTAACCCTAACCCTAACCCTAACCCTAACCCTAATCCTGACCCTAAGAGGCCTAACCCTAAACGCAACTCAAAACCTCAGCTGTGCATGGCATGTACCCAACCCTAACCCTAACCCTAACCCTAACCCTAACCCTAACCGTAACCCTAACCCTAACCCTAACCCTAACCCTAACCCTAACCCTAACCCTAACCCTAACCCTAACCCTAATCCTGACCCTAAGAGGCCTAACCCTAAACGCAACTCAAAACCTCAGCTGTGCATGGCATGTACCCAACCCTAACCCTAACCCTAACCCTAACCCTAACCCTAACCCTAACCCTAACCCTAACCGTAACCCTAACCCTAACCCTAACCCTAACCCTAACCCTAACCCTAACCCTAACCCTAACCCTAACCCTAACCCTAACCCTAACCCTAACCCTAACCCTAACCCTAACCCTAATCCTGACCCTAAGAGGCCTATCCCTAAACGGAACTCTAAACCTCAGCTGTGCATGGCATGTACGTAACCCTAACCCTAACCCTAACCCTAACCCTAACCCTAACCCTAACCCTAACCCTAACCCTAACCCTAACCCTAACCCTAAGAGGCCTAACCCTAAGCGCAACTCTAAACCTCAGGTGTGCATGGCATGTAGGTAACCCTAACCCTAACCCTAACCCTACCCGTAACCGTAACCCTAACCCTAACCCTAACCCTAACCCTAACTTTAACCCTAACCCTAACCCTAACCCTAACCCTAACCCTAACCCTAACCCTAACCCTAACCCTAATCCTGACCCTAAGAGGCCTATCCCTAAACGGAACTCTAAACCTCAGCTGTGCATGGCATGTAGGTAACCCTAACCCTAACCCTAACCCTAACCCTAACCCTAACCCTAACCCTAAGAGGCCTAACCCTAAACGGAACTCTAAACCTCAGCTGTGCATGGCATGTAGGTAACCCTAACCGTAAACCTAACCCTACCCGTAACCGTAACCCTAACCCTAACCCTAACCCTAACCCTAACCCTAACCCTAACTTTAACCCTAACCCTAACCCTAACCCTAACCCTAACCCTAAGAGGCCTAACCCTAAATGCAACTCTAAACCTCAGCTGTGCATGGCATGTACCTAAACCTAACGCTAACCCTAACCCTAACCCTTACCCTAACCCTAACCCTAACCCTAACCCTAACCCTAAGAGGCCTAACCCTAAACGCAACTCTAAACCTCAGCTGTGCATGGCATGTACGTAACCCTAACCGTAACCCTAACCCTAACCGTAACCGTAACCCTAACCCTAACTCTAACCCTAACTGTAACCCTAACTGTAACCCTAACCCTAACCCTAACCCTAACCCTAACCCTAACCCTAACCCTAACCCTAACCCTAACCCTAACCCTGACCCTAAGAGGCCTATCCCTAAACGGAACCCTAAACCTCAGCTGTGCATGGCATGTACGTAACCCTAACCCTAACCCTAACCCTAACCCTAACCCTAACCCTAACCCTAACCCTAACCCTAACCCTAACCCTGACCCTAAGAGGCATATCCCTAAACGGAACCCTAAACCTCAGCTGTGCATGGCATGTACCTAACCCTAACCCTAACCCTAACCCTAACCCTAACCCTAACCCTAACCGTAACCCTAACCCTAACCCTAACCCTAACCGTAACCGTAACCAGAACCCTAACCCTAACGCTAACCCTAACCCTAACACTAACCCTAATCCTGACCCTAAGAGGCCTATCCCTAAACGGAACTCTAAACCTCAGCTGTGCATGGCATGTACCTAACCCTAACCCTAACCCTAACCCTAACCCTAACCCTAACCCTAACCCTAACCCTAACCCTAACCCTAACCCTGACCCTTAGAGGCCTATCCCTAAACGGAACCATAAACCTCAGCTGTGCATGGCATGTACGTAACCCTAACCCTAACCCTAACCCTAACCCTAACCCTAATCCTGACCCTAAGAGGCCTAACCCTAAACGGAACTCAAAACCTCAGCTGTGCATAGCATGTACCCAGCCCTAACCCTAACCCTAACCCTAACCCTAACCCTAACCCTAACCCTAACCCTAACCCTAACCCTAACCCTAACCCTAAGAGGCCTAACCCTAAACGCAACTCTAAACCTCAGCTGTGCATGGCATGTAGGTTACCCTAACCCTAACCCTAACCCTAACCGTAACCCTAACCCTAACCCTAACCCTAACCCTAACCCTAACCCTAACCCTAAAGGGCCTAACCCTAAACGCAACTCTAAACCTCAGCTGTGCATGGCATGTGCCTAACCCTAACCCTAACCCTAAACCTAACCCTAACACTAACCCTAACCCTAACCCTAAACCTAACCCTAACCCTAACCCTAAGAGGCCTAACCCTAAACGGAACTCTAAACCTCAGCTGTGCATGGCATGTAGGTAACCCTAACCGTAACCCTAACCCTAACCGTAATCCTAAACCTAACCCTAACCCTAAGAGGCCTAACCCTAAACACAACTC
>NW_026599591.1:2344375-2359375 GCF_023634155.1 Falco peregrinus | reverse complement strand
TAACCCTAACCCTAACCCTAACCCTAACCCTAACACTAACCCTAACCCTAACCCTAACCCTAACCCTAACCCTAAGAGGCCTAACCCTAAACGCAACTCTAAACCTCAGCTGTGCATGGCATGTAGGTTACCCTAACCCTAACCCTAACCCTAACCCTAACCCTAACCCTAACCCTAACCCTAACCCTAACCCTAACCCTAACCCTAACCCTAAGAGGCCTATCCCTAAACGGAACTCTAAACCTCAGCTGTGCATGGCATGTACGTAACCCTAACCCTAACCCTAACCCTAACACTAATCCTGACCCTAAGAGGCCTATCCCTAAACGGAACTCTAAACCTCAGCTGTGCATGGCATGTACCTAGCCCTAACCCTAACCCTAACCCTAACCCTAACCCTAACACTAAGAGGCCTAACCCTAAACGGAACTCAAAACCTCAGCTGTGCATGGCATGTACCCAACCCTAACCCTAACCCTAACCCTAACCCTAACCCTAACCCTAACCCTAACCCTAAACCTAACCGTAACCCTAACCCTAACCCTAACCCTAACCCTAACCGTATACCGTAACCAGAACCCTAACCGTAACCCTAACCCTAACTCTAACCCTAACCCTAATCCTGACCCTAAGAGGCCTATCCCTAAACGGAACTCTAAACCTCAGCTGTGCATGAGATGTACCTAACCCTAACCCTAACCCTAACCCTAACACTAACCCAAACCCTAAACCTAACCCTAATCCTGACCCTAAGAGGCCTAACCCTAAACGCAACTCTAAACCTCAGCTGTGCATGGCATGTAGGTAACCCTAACCCTAACCCTAACCCTAACCCTAACCCTAACCCTAAGAGACCTAACCCTAAACGGAACTCTAAACCTCAGCTGTGCATGGCATTTACCTAACCCTAACCCTAACCCTAACCCTAACCCTAACCCTAACCCTAACCCTAACCCTAACCCTAACCCTAATCCTGACCCTAAGAGGCCTAACCCTAAACGCAACTCAAAACCTCAGCTGTGCATGGCATGTACCCAACCCTAACCCTAACCCTAACCCTAACCCTAACCCTAACCGTAACCCTAACCCTAACCCTAACCCTAACCCTAACCCTAACCCTAACCCTAACCCTAATCCTGACCCTAAGAGGCCTAACCCTAAACGCAACTCAAAACCTCAGCTGTGCATGGCATGTACCCAACCCTAACCCTAACCCTAACCCTAACCCTAACCCTAACCCTAACCCTAACCCTAACCGTAACCCTAACCCTAACCCTAACCCTAACCCTAACCCTAACCCTAACCCTAACCCTAACCCTAACCCTAACCCTAACCCTAACCCTAACCCTAATCCTGACCCTAAGAGGCCTATCCGTAAACGGAACTCTAAACCTCAGCTGTGCATGGCATGTACGTAACCCTAACCCTAACCCTAACCCTAACCCTAACCCTAACCCTAACCCTAACCCTAACCCTAACCCTAACCCTAACCCTAAGAGGCCTAACCCTAAGCGCAACTCTAAACCTCAGGTGTGCATGGCATGTAGGTAACCCTAACCCTAACCCTAACCCTACCCGTAACCGTAACCCTAACCCTAACCCTAACCCTAACCCTAACTTTAACCCTAACCCTAACCCTAACCCTAACCCTAACCCTAACCCTAACCCTAACCCTAACCCTAATCCTGACCCTAAGAGGCCTATCCCTAAACGGAACTCTAAACCTCAGCTGTGCATGGCATGTAGGTAACCCTAACCCTAACCCTAACCCTAACCCTAACCCTAACCCTAACCCTAACCCTAAGAGGCCTAACCCTAAACGGAACTCTAAACCTCAGCTGTGCATGGCATGTAGGTAACCCTAACCGTAAACCTAACCCTACCCGTAACCGTAACCGTAACCCTAACCCTAACCCTAACCCTAACCCTAACCCTAACTTTAACCCTAACCCTAACCCTAACCCTAACCCTAACCCTAAGAGGCCTAACCCTAAATGCAACTCTAAACCTCAGCTGTGCATGGCATGTACCTAAACCTAACGCTAACCCTAACCCTAACCCTTACCCTAACCCTAACCCTAACCCTAACCCTAACCCTAAGAGGCCTAACCCTAAACGCAACTCTAAACCTCAGCTGTGCATGGCATGTACGTAACCCTAACCGTAACCCTAACCCTAACCGTAACCGTAACCCTAACCCTAACTCTAACCCTAACTGTAACCCTAACTGTAACCCTAACCCTAACCCTAACCCTAACCCTAACCCTAACCCTAACCCTAACCCTAACCCTAACCCTAACCCTGACCCTAAGAGGCCTATCCCTAAACGGAACCCTAAACCTCAGCTGTGCATGGCATGTACGTAACCCTAACCCTAACCCTAACCCTAACCCTAACCCTAACCCTAACCCTAACCCTAACCCTAACCCTAACCCTGACCCTAAGAGGCATATCCCTAAACGGAACCCTAAACCTCAGCTGTGCATGGCATGTACCTAACCCTAACCCTAACCCTAACCCTAACCCTAACCCTAACCCTAACCGTAACCCTAACCCTAACCCTAACCCTAACCGTAACCGTAACCAGAACCCTAACCCTAACGCTAACCCTAACCCTAACACTAACCCTAATCCTGACCCTAAGAGGCCTATCCCTAAACGGAACTCTAAACCTCAGCTGTGCATGGCATGTACCTAACCCTAACCCTAACCCTAACCCTAACCCTAACCCTAACCCTAACCCTAACCCTAACCCTAACCCTGACCCTTAGAGGCCTATCCCTAAACGGAACCATAAACCTCAGCTGTGCATGGCATGTACGTAACCCTAACCCTAACCCTAACCCTAACCCTAACCCTAATCCTGACCCTAAGAGGCCTAACCCTAAACGGAACTCAAAACCTCAGCTGTGCATAGCATGTACCCAGCCCTAACCCTAACCCTAACCCTAACCCTAACCCTAACCCTAACCCTAACCCTAACCCTAACCCTAACCCTAAGAGGCCTAACCCTAAACGCAACTCTAAACCTCAGCTGTGCATGGCATGTAGGTTACCCTAACCCTAACCCTAACCCTAACCGTAACCCTAACCCTAACCCTAACCCTAACCCTAACCCTAACCCTAAAGGGCCTAACCCTAAACGCAACTCTAAACCTCAGCTGTGCATGGCATGTGCCTAACCCTAACCCTAACCCTAAACCTAACCCTAACACTAACCCTAACCCTAACCCTAAACCTAACCCTAACCCTAACCCTAAGAGGCCTAACCCTAAACGGAACTCTAAACCTCAGCTGTGCATGGCATGTAGGTAACCCTAACCGTAACCCTAACCCTAACCGTAATCCTAAACCTAACCCTAACCCTAAGAGGCCTAACCCTAAACACAACTCTAAACCTCAGCTGTGCATGGCATGTAGGTAACCCTAACCCTAACCCTAACCCTAACCCTAAGTTTAACCCTAACCCTAACCCTAACCCTAACCCTAAGAGGCCTAACCCTAAACGCAACTCTAAACCTCAGCTGTGCATGGCATGTACGTAACCCTAACCCTAACCCTAACCCTAACCCTAACCCTAACCCTAACCCTAAGAGGCCTAACCCTAAACGCAACTCTAAACCTCAGCTGTGCATGGCATGTAGGTAACCCTAACCGTAACCCTAACCGTAACCGTAACCCTAACCCTAACCCTAACCCTAACTGTAACCCGAACTGTAATCCTAACCCTAACCCTAACCCTAACCCTAACCCTAACCCTAACCCTAACCCTGACCCTAAGAGGCATATCCCTAAACGGAACCCTAAACCTCAGCTGTGCATGGCATGTACGTATACCTAACCCTAACCCTAACCCTAACCCTAACCCTAACCCTAACGGTAACCCTAACCCTAACCCTAACCCTAACCCTAACCGTAACCGTAACCAGAACCCTAACCCTAACCCTAACCCTACCCCTAAACCTAACCCTAATCCTGACCCTAAGAGGCCTATCCCTAAACGGAACTCTAAACCTCAGCTGTGCATGGCATGTACCTAACCCTAACCCTAACCCTAACCCTAACCCTAACCCTAACCCTAACCCTAACCCTAACCCTAACCCTAACCCTAACCCTAACCCTGAACCTTAGAGGCCTATCCCTAAACGGAACCCTAAACCTCAGCTGTGCATGGCATGTACGTAACCCTAACCCTAACCCTAACCCTAACCCTAACCCTAATCCTGACCCTAAGAGGCCTAACCCTAAACGGAACTCTAAACCTCAGCTGTGCATGGCATGTACCCAACCCTAACCCTAACCCTAACCCTAACCCTAACCCTAACACTAACGCTAACCCTAACCCTAACCCTAACCCTAACCCTAACCCTAACCCTAATCCTGACCCTAAGAGGCCTAACCCTAAACGCAACTCAAAACCTCAGCTGTGCATGGCATGTACCCAACCCTAACCCTAACCCTAACCCTAACCCTAACCCTAACCCTAACCCTAACCCTAACCCTAACCCTAACCCTAACCCTAATCCTGACCCTAAGAGGCCTAACCCTAAACGCAACTCTAAACCTCAGCTGTGCATGGCATGTAGGTAACCCTAATCCTAACCGTAACCCTAACCGTAACCCTAAGAGGCCTAATCCTAAACGCAACTCTAAACCTCAGCTGTGCATGGCATGTACGTAACCCTGACACTAACCCTAACCCTAACCCTAACCCTAACCCTAACCCTAACCGTAACCCTAACCCTAACCCTAACCCTAACCCTAACCCTAATCCTGACCCTAAGAGGCCTATCCCTAAACGGAACTCTAAACCTCAGCTGTGCATGGCATGTACGTAACCCTAACCCTAACCCTAACCCTAACCCTAACCCTAACCCTAACCCTAACCCTAACCCTAACCCTAAGAGGCCTAACCCTAAGCGCAACTCTAAACCTCAGGTGTGCATGGCATGTAGGTAACCCTAACCGTAAACCTAACCCTACCCGTAACCGTAACCCTAACCCTAACCCTAACCCTAACCCTAACTTTAACCCTAACCCTAACCCTAACCCTAACCCTAACCCTAACCCTAACCCTAACCCTAACCCTAATCCTGACCCTAAGAGGCCTATCCCTAAACGGAACTCTAAACCTCAGCTGTGCATGGCATGTAGGTAACCCTAACCCTAACCCTAACCCTAACCCTAACCCTAACCCTAACCCTAACCCTAAGAGGCCTAACCCTAAACGCAACTCTAAACCTCAGCTGTGCATGGCATGTAGGTAACCCTAACCGTAAACCTAACCCTACCCGTAACCGTAACCCTAACCCTAACCCTAACCCTAACCCTAACCCTAACTTTAACCCTAACCCTAACCCTAACCCTAACCCTAACCCTAAGAGGCCTAACCCTAAATGCAACTCTAAACCTCAGCTGTGCATGGCATGTACCTAACCCTAACGCTAACCCTAACCCTAACCCTTACCCTAACCCTAACCCTAACCCTAACCCTAACCCTAAGAGGCCTAACCCTAAACGCAACTCTAAACCTCAGCTGTGCATGGCATGTACGTAACCCTAACCGTAACCCTAACCCTAACCGTAACCGTAACCCTAACCCTAACCCTAACCCTAACTGTAACCCTAACTGTAACCCTAACCCTAACCCTAACCCTAACCCTAACCCTAACCCTAACCCTAACCCTAACCCTGACCCTAAGAGGCCTATCCCTAAACGGAACCCTAAACCTCAGCTGTGCATGGCATGTACGTAACCCTAACCCTAACCCTAACCCTAACCCTAACCCTAACCCTAACCCTAACCCTAACCCTGACCCTAAGAGGCATATCCCTAAACGGAACCCTAAACCTCAGCTGTGCATGGCATGTACCTAACCCTAACCCTAACCCTAACCCTAACCCTAACCCTAACCCTAACCCTAACCGTAACCTTAACCCTAACCCTAACCCTAACCGTAACCGTAACCAGAACACTAACCCTAACGCTAACCATAACCCTAACCCTAACCCTAATCCTGACCCTAAGAGGCCTATCCCTAAACGGAACTCTAAACCTCAGCTGTGCATGGCATGTACCTAACCCTAACCCTAACCCTAACCCTAACCCTAACCCTAACCCTAACCCTAACCCTAACCCTGAACCTTAGAGGCCTATCCCTAAACGGAACCCTAAACCTCAGCTGTGCATGGCATGTACGTAACCCTAACCCTAACCCTAACCCTAACCCTAACCCTAATCCTGACCCTAAGAGGCCTAACCCTAAACGGAACTCTAAACCTCAGCTGTGCATGGCATGTACCCAACCCTAACCCTAACCCTAACCCTAACCCTAACCCTAACACTAACCCTAACCCTAACCCTAACCCTAACCCTAACCCTAACCCTAACCCTAATCCTGACCCTAAGAGGCCTAACCCTAAACGCAACTCAAAACCTCAGCTGTGCATGGCATGTACCCAACCCTAACCCTAACCCTAACCCTAACCCTAACCCTAACCGTAACCCTAACCCTAACCCTAACCCTAACCCTAACCCTAACCCTAACCCTAACCCTAACCCTAATCCTGAC
The DNA here is from genome assembly GCF_023634155.1 of Falco peregrinus. Lineage (NCBI taxonomy): Eukaryota > Metazoa > Chordata > Aves > Falconiformes > Falconidae > Falco > Falco peregrinus. Next base: position 2,352,803 of record NW_026599591.1, on the reverse strand, counting down.
CCTAAGAGGCCTAACCCTAAACGCAACTCTAAACCTCAGCTGTGCATGGCATGTAGGTAACCCTAATCCTAACCGTAACCCTAACCGTAACCCTAAGAGGCCTAATCCTAAACGCAACTCTAAACCTCAGCTGTGCATGGCATGTACGTAACCCTGACACTAACCCTAACCCTAACACTAACCCTAACCCTAACCCTAACCGTAACCCTAACCCTAACCCTAACCCTAACCCTAACCCTAATCCTGACCCTAAGAGGCCTATCCCTAAACGGAACTCTAAACCTCAGCTGTGCATGGCATGTACGTAACCCTAACCCTAACCCTAACCCTAACCCTAACCCTAACCCTAACCCTAACCCTAACCCTAACCCTAACCCTAACCCTAACCCTAAGAGGCCTAACCCTAAGCGCAACTCTAAACCTCAGGTGTGCATGGCATGTAGGTAACCCTAACCGTAAACCTAACCCTACCCGTAACCGTAACCCTAACCCTAACCCTAACCCTAACCCTAACTTTAACCCTAACCCTAACCCTAACCCTAACCCTAACCCTAACCCTAACCCTAACCCTAACCCTAACCCTAATCCTGACCCTAAGAGGCCTATCCCTAAACGGAACTCTAAACCTCAGCTGTGCATGGCATGTAGGTAACCCTAACCCTAACCCTAACCCTAACCCTAACCCTAACCCTAACCCTAAGAGGCCTAACCCTAAACGCAACTCTAAACCTCAGCTGTGCATGGCATGTAGGTAACCCTAACCGTAAACCTAACCCTACCCGTAACCGTAACCCTAACCCTAACCCTAACCCTAACCCTAACCCTAACCCTAACTTTAACCCTAACCCTAACCCTAACCCTAACCCTAACCCTAAGAGGCCTAACCCTAAATGCAACTCTAAACCTCAGCTGTGCATGGCATGTACCTAACCCTAACGCTAACCCTAACCCTAACCCTTACCCTAACCCTAACCCTAACCCTAACCCTAACCCTAAGAGGCCTAACCCTAAACGCAACTCTAAACCTCAGCTGTGCATGGCATGTACGTAACCCTAACCGTAACCCTAACCCTAACCGTAACCGTAACCCTAACCCTAACCCTAACCCTAACTGTAACCCTAACTGTAACCCTAACCCTAACCCTAACCCTAACCCTAACCCTAACCCTAACCCTAACCCTAACCCTAACCCTAACCCTGACCCTAAGAGGCCTATCCCTAAACGGAACCCTAAACCTCAGCTGTGCATGGCATGTACGTAACCCTAACCCTAACCCTAACCCTAACCCTAACCCTAACCCTAACCCTAACCCTAACCCTAACCCTAACCCTGACCCTAAGAGGCATATCCCTAAACGGAACCCTAAACCTCAGCTGTGCATGGCATGTACCTAACCCTAACCCTAACCCTAACCCTAACCCTAACCCTAACCCTAACCGTAACCCTAACCCTAACCCTAACCCTAACCGTAACCGTAACCAGAACACTAACCCTAACGCTAACCATAACCCTAACACTAACCCTAATCCTGACCCTAAGAGGCCTATCCCTAAACGGAACTCTAAACCTCAGCTGTGCATGGCATGTACCTAACCCTAACCCTAACCCTAACCCTAACCCTAACCCTAACCCTAACCCTAACCCTAACCCTGACCCTTAGAGGCCTATCCCTAAACGGAACCATAAACCTCAGCTGTGCATGGCATGTACGTAACCCTAACCCTAACCCTAACCCTAACCCTAACCCTAATCCTGACCCTAAGAGGCCTAACCCTAAACGGAACTCAAAACCTCAGCTGTGCATAGCATGTACCCAGCCCTAACCCTAACCCTAACCCTAACCCTAACCCTAACCCTAACCCTAACCCTAACCCTAACCCTAAGAGGCGTAACCCTAAACGCAACTCTAAACCTCAGCTGTGCATGGCATGTAGGTTACCCTAACCCTAACCCTAACCCTAACCGTAACCCTAACCCTAACCCTAACCCTAACCCTAACCCTAACCCTAAAGGGCCTAACCCTAAACGCAACTCTAAACCTCAGCTGTGCATGGCATGTGCCTAACCCTAACCCTAACCCTAACCCTAACCCTAACCCTAACCCTAACCCTAAACCTAACCCTAACCCTAACCCTAAGAGGCCTAACCCTAAACGGAACTCTAAACCTCAGCTGTGCATGGCATGTAGGTAACCCTAACCGTAACCCTAACCCTAACCGTAACCGTAACCCTAACCCTAACCCTAAGAGGCCTAACCCTAAACACAACTCTAAACCTCAGCTGTGCATGGCATGTAGGTAACCCTAACCCTAACCCTAACCCTAAGTTTAACCCTAACCCTAACCCTAACCCTAACCCTAAGAGGCCTAACCCTAAACGCAACTCTAAACCTCAGCTGTGCATGGCATGTACGTAACCCTAACCCTAACCCTAACCCTAACCCTAACCCTAACCCTAACCCTAAGAGGCCTAACCCTAAACGCAACTCTAAACCTCAGCTGTGCATGGCATGTAGTTAACCCTAACCGTAACCCTAACCGTAACCGTAACCGTAACCCTAACCCTAACCCTAACCCTAACTGTAACCCGAACTGTAATCCTAACCCTAACCCTAACCCTAACCCTAACCCTAACCCTAACCCTAACCCTGACCCTAAGAGGCATATCCCTAAACGGAACCCTAAACCTCAGCTGTGCATGGCATGTACGTAACCCTAACCCTAACGCTAACCCTAACCCTAACCCTAACCCTAACGGTAACCCTAACCCTAACCCTAACCCTAACCCTAACCCTAACCGTAACCGTAACCAGAACCCTAACCCTAACCCTAACCCTAACCCTAACCCTAACCCTAATCCTGACCCTAAGAGGCCTATCCCTAAACGGAACTCTAAACCTCAGCTGTGCATGGCATGTACCTAACCCTAACCCTAACCCTAACCCTAACCCTAACCCTAACCCTAACCCTAACCCTAACCCTAACCCTAACCCTGACCCTTAGAGGCCTATCCCTAAACGGAACCCTAAACCTCAGCTGTGCATGGCATGTACCCAACCCTAACCCTAACCCTAACCCTAACCCTAACCCTAATCCTGACCCTAAGAGGCCTAACCCTAAACGGAACTCAAAACCTCAGCTGTGCATGGCATGTACCCAACCCTAACCCTAACCCTAACCCTAACCCTAACCCTAACCCTAACACTAACCCTAACCCTAACCCTAACCCTAACCCTAACCCTAAGAGGCCTAACCCTAAACGCAACTCTAAACCTCAGCTGTGCATGGAATGTAGGTTACCCTAACCCTAACCCTAACCCTAACCCTAACCCTAACCCTAACCCTAAAGGGCATAACCCTAAACGCAACTCTAAACCTCAGCTGTGCATGGCATGTACCTAACCCTAAGCCTAACCCTAACCCTAACCCTAACCCTAACCCTAACCCTAAACCTAACCCTAATCCTGACCCTAAGAGGCCTATCCCTAAACGGAACTCTAAACCTCAGCTGTGCATGGCATGTACGTAACCCTAACCCTAACCCTAACCCTAACCCTAACACTAATCCTGACCCTAAGAGGCCTATCCCTAAACGGAATTCTAAACCTCAGCTGTGCATGGCATGTACCTAGCCCTAACCCTAACCCTAACCCTAACCCTAAGAGGCCTAACCCTAAACGGAACTCAAAACCTCAGCTGTGCATGGCATGTACCCAACCCTAACCCTAACCCTAACCCTAACCCTAACCCTAACCCTAAACCTAACCGTAACCCTAACCCTAACCCTAACCCTAACCCTAACCGTATACCGTAACCAGAACCCTAATCGTAACCCTAACCCTAACCCTAACCCTAATCCTGACCCTAAGAGGCCTATCCCTAAACGGAACTCTAAACCTCAGCTGTGCATGGCATGTACCTAACCCTAACCCTAACCCTAACCCTAACACTAACCCAAACCCTAAACCTAACCCTAATCCTGACCCTAAGAGGCCTAACCCTAAACGCAACTCTAAACCTCAGCTGTGCATGGCATGTAGGTAACCCTAACCCTAACCCTAACCCTAACCCTAACCCTAAGAGACCTAACCCTAAACGGAACTCTAAACCTCAGCTGTGCATGGCATTTACCTAACCCTAACCCTAACCCTAACCCTAACCCTAACCCTAACCCTAACCCTAATCCTGACCCTAAGAGGCCTAACCCTAAACGCAACTGAAAACCTCAGCTGTGCATGGCATGTACCCAACCCTAACCCTAACCCTAACCCTAACCCTAACCCTAACCCTAACCCTAACCCTAACCCTAACCCTAACCCTAACCCTAACCCTAACCCTAATCCTGACCCTAAGAGGCCTAACCCTAAACGCAACTCTAAACCTCAGCTGTGCATGGCATGTAGGTAACCCTAATCCTAACCGTAACCCTAACCGTAACCCTAAGAGGCCTAACCCTAAACGCAACTGTAAACCTCAGCTGTGCATGGCATGTACGTAACCCTGACACTAACCCTAACCCTAACCCTAACCCTAACCCTAACCCTAACCGTAACCCTAACCCTAACCCTAACCCTAACCCTAACCCTAATCCTGACCCTAAGAGGCCTATCCCTAAACGGAACTCTAAACCTCAGCTGTGCATGGCATGTACGTAACCCTAACCCTAACCCTAACCCTAACCCTAACCCTAACCCTAACCCTAACCCTAACCCTAATCCTGACCCTAAGAGGCCTATCCCTAAACGGAACTCTAAACCTCAGCTGTGCATGGCATGTACGTAACCCTAACCCTAACCCTAACCGTAACCCTAACCCTAACCCTAACCCTAACCCTAAGAGGCCTAACCCTAAGCGCAACTCTAAACCTCAGCTGTGCATGGCATATACGTAACCCTAACCCTAACCCTAACCCTAACCCTAACCCTAACCCTAACCCTAATCCTGACCCTAAGAGGCCTATCCCTAAACGGAACTCTAAACCTCAGCTGTGCATGGCATGTAGGTAACCCTAACCCTAACCCTAACCCTAACCCTAACCCTAACCCTAACCCTAAGAGGCCTAACCCTAAACGCAACTCTAAACCTCAGCTGTGCATGGCATGTAGGTAACCCTAACCGTAAACCTAACCCTACCCGTAACCGTAACCCTAACCCTAACCCTAACACTAACCCTAAGTTTAACCCTAACCCTAACCCTAACCCTAACCCTAAGAGGCCTAACCCTAAATGCAACTCTAAACCTCAGCTGTGCATGGCATGTACCTAACCCTAACCCTAACCCTAACCCTAACCCTAACCCTAACCCTAACCCTAAACCTAACCCTAAGAGGCCTAACCCTAAACGCAACTCTAAACCTCAGCTGTGCATGGCATGTACGTAACCCTAACCGTAAGCCTAACCCTAACCGTAACCGTAACCGTAACCCTAACCCTAACCCTAACCCTAACTGTAACCCTAACTGTAACCCTAACCCTAACCCTAACCCTAACCCTAACCCTAACCCTAACCCTGACCCTAAGAGGCCTATCCCTAAACGGAACCCTAAACCTCAGCTGTGCATGGCATGTACGTAAACCTAACCCTAACCCTAACCCTAACCCTAACCCTAACCCTAACCCTAACCCTAACCCTAACCCTAACCCTAACCCTAACCTTAACCCTAACCTAAACCTAACCCTAATCCTGACCCTAAGAGGCCTAACCCTAAACGCAACTCTAAACCTCAGCTGTGCATGGCATGTAGGTAACCCTAACCCTAACCGTAACCCTAACCGTAACCCTAACCCTAACCCTAACCCTAAGAGGCCTAACCCTAAACGCAACTCTAAACCTCAGCTGTGCATGGCATGTAGGTAACCCTAACCCTAACCCTAACCCTAACCCTAACCGTAACCGTAACCGTAACCCTAACCCTAACCCTAACCCTAACCTTAACCCTAACCCTAACCCTAACCCTAACCCTAAGAGGCCTAACCCTAAACGCAACTCTAAACCTCAGCTGTGCATGGCATGTAGGTAACCCTAACCCTAACCCTAACCCTAACCCTAACCCTAACCCTAACCCTAAGAGGCCTAACCTTAAACGCAACTCTAAACCTCAGGTTTGCATGGCATGTACGTAACCCTAACCCTAACCCTAACCCTAACCCTAACCCTAAACCTAACCCTAATCCTGACCCTAAGAGGCCTTAACCCTGAACGCAACTCAAAACCTCAGCTGTGCATGGCATGTACCTAACCCTAACCCTAACCCTAACCCTAACCCTAACCCTAACCCTAACCCTAACCCTAACCGTAACCCTAACCCTAACCCTAATCCTAACCCTAACCCTAACCCTAACCCTAACCCTAACCTTAACCCTAACCTAAACCTAACCCTAATCCTGACCCTAAGAGGCCTAACCCTAAGCGTAACTCTAAACCTCAGGTGTGCATGGCATGTAGGTAACCCTAACCGTAACCCTAACCTTAACCCTAACCCTAACCCTAACCCTAATCCTGACCCTAAGAGGCCTATCCCTAAACGGAACTCTAAACCTCAGCTGTGCATGGCATGTACGTAACCCTAACCCTAACCCTAACCCTAACCCTAACCCTAACCCTAACCCTAACCCTAAACCTAACCCTAAGAGGCCTATCCCTAAACGGAACTCTAAACCTCAGCTGTGCATGGCATGTACATAACCCTAACCCTAACCCTAACCCTAACCCTAACCCTAACCCTAACCCTAACCCTAACCCTAACCCTAACCCTAAGAGTCCTAACCCTAAGCGTAACTCTAAACCTCAGGTGTGCATGGCATATACGTAACCCTAACCCTAACCCTAACCCTAACCCTAACCCTAACCCTAACCCTAACCCTAACCCTAATCCTGACCCTAAGAGGCCTATCCCTAAACGGAACTCTAAACCTCAGCTGTGCATGGCATGTAGGTAACCCTAACCCTAACCCTAACCCTAACCCTAACCCTAACCCTAACCCTAACCCTAACCCTAACCCTAACCCTAAACCTAACCCTAACCCGAACCCTAACCCTAACCCTAACCCTAAGAGGCCTAACCCTAAACGCAACTCTAAACCTCAGCTGTGCATGGCATGTACTCAACCCTAACCCTAACCCTAACCCTAACCCTAACCCTAACCCTAACCCTAACCCTAACTCTAACCCTAAGAGGCCTATCCCTAAACGGAACTCTAAACCTCAGCTGTGCATGGCATGTACCTAGCCCTAACCCTAACCCTAACCCTAACCCTAAGAGGCCTAACCCTAAACGGAACTCAAAACCTCAGCTGTGCATGGCATGTACCCAACCCTAACCCTAACCCTAACCCTAACCCTAACCCTAACCCTAAACCTAACCGTAACCCTAACCCTAACCCTAACCCTAACCCTAACCGTATACCGTAACCCTAACCCTAACCCTAACCCTAACCCTAACCCTAACCCTAATCCTGACCCTAAGAGGCCTATCCCTAAACGGAACTCTAAACCTCAGCTGTGCATGGCATGTACCTAACCCTAACCCTAACCCTAACCCTAACCCTAACCCTAACCCTAACCCTAACCCTAAGAGTCCTAACCCTAAGCGTAACTCTAAACCTCAGGTGTGCATGGCATATACGTAACCCTAACCCTAACCCTAACCCTAACCCTAACCCTAACCCTAACCCTAACCCTAACCCTAACCCTAATCCTGACCCTAAGAGGCCTATCCCTAAACGGAACTCTAAACCTCAGCTGTGCATGGCATGTAGGTAACCCTAACCCTAACCCTAACCCTAACCCTAACCCTAACCCTAACCCTAACCCTAACCCTAACCCTAACCCTAAACCTAACCCTAACCCGAACCCTAACCCTAACCCTAACCCTAAGAGGCCTAACCCTAAACGCAACTCTAAACCTCAGCTGTGCATGGCATGTACTCAACCCTAACCCTAACCCTAACCCTAACCCTAACCCTAACCCTAACCCTAACCCTAACTCTAACCCTAAGAGGCCTATCCCTAAACGGAACTCTAAACCTCAGCTGTGCATGGCATGTACCTAGCCCTAACCCTAACCCTAACCCTAACCCTAAGAGGCCTAACCCTAAACGGAACTCAAAACCTCAGCTGTGCATGGCATGTACCCAACCCTAACCCTAACCCTAACCCTAACCCTAACCCTAACCCTAAACCTAACCGTAACCCTAACCCTAACCCTAACCCTAACCCTAACCGTATACCGTAACCCTAACCCTAACCCTAACCCTAACCCTAACCCTAACCCTAATCCTGACCCTAAGAGGCCTATCCCTAAACGGAACTCTAAACCTCAGCTGTGCATGGCATGTACCTAACCCTAACCCTAACCCTAACCCTAACACTAACCCAAACCCTAAACCTAACCCTAATCCTGACCCTAAGAGGCCTAACCCTAAACGC
>NW_026599591.1:2234375-2236875 GCF_023634155.1 Falco peregrinus | reverse complement strand
TAACCCTAACCCTAACCCTAAGACACCTAACCTTAAACGGAACTCAAAACCTCAGCTGTGCATGGCATGTACCCAACCCTAACCCTAACCCTAACCCTAACCCTAAGAGGCCTAACCCTAAACGCAACTCTAAACCTCAGCTGTGCATGGCATGTAGGTAACCCTAACCGTAACCCTAACGCTAACCGTAACCGTAACCCTAACCCTAACCCTAACTGTAACCCTAACCCTAACCCTAACCCTAACCCTAACCCTAACCCTAACCCTGACCCTTAGAGGCCTATCCCTAAACGGAACCCTAAACCTCAGCTGTGCATGGCATGTACCTAACCCTAACCCTAACCCTAACCCTAACCCTAACCCTAATCCTGACCCTAAGAGGCCTATCCCTAAACGGAACTCTAAACCTCAGCTGTGCATGGCATGTACGTAACCCTAACCCTAACCCTAACCCTAACCCTAACCCTAACCCTAACCCTAACCCTAACCCTAATCCTGACCCTAAGAGGCCTATCCCTAAACGGAACTCTAAACCTCAGCTGTGCATAGCATGTAGGTAACCCTAACCCTAACCCTAACCCTAACCCTAACCCTAAACCTAACCCTAACCCTAACCCTAAGAGGCCTAACCCTAAACACAACTCTAAACCTCAGCTGTGCATGGCATGTAGGTAACCCTAACCGTAACCCTAACCCTACCCGTAACCGTAACCCTAACCCTAACCCTAACCTTAACCCTAACCCTAACTTTAACCCTAACCCTAACCCTAACCCTAACCCTAACCCTAACACTAATCCTAACCCTATCCCTAACCCTAACCCTAAGAGACCTAACCCTAAACGGAACTCTAAACCTCAGCTGTGCATGGCATGTAGGTAACCCTGACCCTAACCCTAACCCTAACCCTAACCCTAACCCTAATCCTGACCCTAAGAGGCCTATCCCTAAACGGAACTCTAAACCTCAGCTGTGCATGGCATGTACGTAACCCTAACCCTAACCCTAACCCTAACCCTAACCCTAACCCTAACTTTAACCCTAACCCTAACCCTAACCCAAATCCTGACCCTAAGAGGCCTATCCCTAAACGGAACTCTAAACCTCAGCTGTGCATGGCATGTACGTAACCCTAACCCTAACCCTAACCCTAACCCTAACCCTAACCCTAACCCTAAGAGGCCTAACCCTAAGCGCAACTCTAAACCTCAGGTGTGCATGGCATATACGTAACCCTAACCCTAACCCTAACCCTAACCCTAACCCTAACCCTAACCCTAACCCTAACCCTAACCCTAATCCTGACCCTAAGAGGCCTATCCCTAAACGGAACTCTAAACCTCAGCTGTGAATGGCATGTAGGTAACCCTAACCCTAACCCTAACCCTAACCCTAACCCTAACCCTAACCCTATGAGGCCTAACCCTAAACAGAACTCTAAACCTCAGCTGTGCATGGCATGTAGGTAACCCTAACCGTAACCCTAACCCTACCCGTAACCGTAACCCTAACCCTAACCCTAACCCTAACCGTAACCCTAACTTTAACCCTAACCCTAACCCTAACCCTAACCCTAACCCTAAGAGGCCTAACCCTAAACGCAACTCTAAACCTCAGCTGTGCATGGCATGTACGTAACCCTAACCCTAACCCTAACCCTAACCCTAACCCTAACACTAACCCTAACCCTAACCCTAACCCTAACCCTAACCCTAATCCTGACTCTAAGAGGCCTATCCCTAAACGGAACTATAAACCTCAGGTGTGCATGGCATGTAGGTAACTCTAACCCTAACCCTAACCCTAACCCTAACCCTAACCCTAACCCTAACCCTAACCCTAATCCTAACCCTAAGAGGCCTAACCCTAAACGCAACTCTAAACCTCAGCTGTGCATGGCATGTAGGTAACCCTAACCGTAACCCTAACCCTAACCGTAACCGTAACCGTAACCCTAACCCTAACCCTAACTGTAACCCTAACTGTAACCCTAACCCTAACCCTAACCCTAACCCTAACCCTAACCCTAACCCTAATCCTGACCCTAAGAGGCCTATCCCTAAACGGAACTTTAAACCTCGGCTGTGCATGGCATGTACGTAACCCTAACCCTAACCCTAACCCTAACCCTAACCCTAACCCTAATCCTGACTCTAAGAGGCCTATCCCTAAACGGAACCCTAAACCTCAGCTGTGCATGGCATGTACGTAACCCTAACCCTAACCCTAACCCTAACCCTAACCCTAACCCTAACCCTAAACCTAAACCTAACCCTAATCCTGACCCTAAGAGGCCTATCCCTAAACGGAACTCTAAACCTCAGCTGTGCATGGCATGTACGTAACCCTAACCCTAACCCTAACCCTAACCCTAACCCTAACCCTAACCGTAACCCTAACGCTAACCCTAACGCTAACCCTAACCCTAACCCTAACCCTAACCCTAAGAGACCTAACCCTAAACGGAACTCTAAACCTCAGGTGTGCATGGCATGTAGGTAA
>NW_026599591.1:2224375-2229375 GCF_023634155.1 Falco peregrinus | reverse complement strand
AAATCCTGACCCTAAGAGGCCTATCCCTAAACGGAACTCTAAACCTCAGCTGTGCATGGCATGTACGTAACCCTAACCCTAACCCTAACCCTAACCCTAACCCTAACCCTAACCCTAAGAGGCCTAACCCTAAGCGCAACTCTAAACCTCAGGTGTGCATGGCATATACGTAACCCTAACCCTAACCCTAACCCTAACCCTAACCCTAACCCTAACCCTAACCCTAACCCTAACCCTAATCCTGACCCTAAGAGGCCTATCCCTAAACGGAACTCTAAACCTCAGCTGTGAATGGCATGTAGGTAACCCTAACCCTAACCCTAACCCTAACCCTAACCCTAACCCTAACCCTAACCCTATGAGGCCTAACCCTAAACACAACTCTAAACCTCAGCTGTGCATGGCATGTAGGTAACCCTAACCGTAACCCTAACCCTACCCGTAACCGTAACCCTAACCCTAACCCTAACCCTAACCCTAACCCTAACTTTAACCCTAACCCTAACCCTAACCCTAACCCTAACCCTAAGAGGCCTAACCCTAAACGCAACTCTAAACCTCAGCTGTGCATGGCATGTACGTAACCCTAACCCTAACCCTAACCCTAACCCTAACCCTAACACTAACCCTAACCCTAACCCTAACCCTAACCCTAACCCTAACCCTAACCCTAAGAGGCCTAACCCTAAACGCAACTCTAAACCTCAGCTGTGCATGGCATGTACGTAACCCTAACCCTAACCCTAACCCTAACCCTAACCCTAACCCTAATCCTGACTCTAAGAGGCCTATCCCTAAACGGAACCCTAAACCTCAGCTGTGCATGGCATGTACGTAACCCTAACCCTAACCCTAACCCTAATCCTGACCCTAAGAGGCCTATCCCTAAACGGAACTCTAAACCTCAGCTGTGCATGGCATGTACGTAACCCTAACCCTAACCCTAACCCTAACCCTAACCCTAACCCTAACCCTAACCGTAACCCTAACGCTAACCCTAACGCTAACCCTAACGCTAACCCTAACCCTAACCCTAAGAGACCTAACCCTAAACGGAACTCTAAACCTCAGGTGTGCATGGCATGTAGGTAACCCTAACCCTAACCCTAACCCTAAACCTAACCCTAACCCTAACCCTAAGAGGCCTAACCCTAAACGCAACTCTAAACCTCAGCTGTGCATGGCATGTAGGTAACCGTAACCCTAACCCTAACCCTAACCGTAACCCTAACCCTAACCCTAACCCTAACCCTAACCCTAACCCTAACCCTGACCCTTAGAGGCCTATCCCTAAACGGAACCCTAAACCTCAGCTGTGCATGGCATGTACCTAACCCTAACCCTAACCCTAACCCTAACCCTAACCCTAATCCTGACCCTAAGAGGCCTAACCCTAAACGGAACTCAAAACCTCAGCTGTGCATGGCATGTACCTAACCCTAACCCTAACCCTAACCCTAACCCTAACCCTAACCCTAACCCTAACCCTAACCCTAAACCTAACCATAACCCTAACCCTAACCCTAACCCTAACCCTAACCGTAACCGTAACCAGAACCCTAACCCTAACCCTAACCCTAACCCTAACCCTAACCCTAACCCTAATCCTGACCCTAAGAGGCCTATCCCTAAACGGAACTCTAAACCTCAGCTGTGCATGGCATGTACCTAACCCTAACCCTAACCCTAACCCTAACCCTAACCCTAGCCCTAACCCTAACCCTAACCCTGACCCTAAGAGGCCTAACCCAAAACGGAACTCTAAACCTCAGCTGTGCATGTCATGTAGGTAACCCTAACCCTAACCCTAACCCTTAGCCTAACCCTAACCCTAACCCTAACCCTAACCCTAACCCTAAGAGACCTAACCCTAAACGGAACTCTAAACCTCAGCTGCGCATGGCATTTACCTAACCCTAACCCTAACCCTAACCCTAACCCTAACCCTAACCCTAACCCTAACCCTAACCCTAACCCTAACCCTAACCCTAAGAGGCCTAACCCTAAACGGAACTCTAAACCTCAGCTGTGCATGGCATGTAGGTAACCCTAACCGTAACCCTAACCCTAACCGTAACCGTAACCCTAACCCTAACCCTAACCCTAACTGTAACCCTAACTGTAACCCTAACCCTAACCCTAACCCTAACCCTAACCCTAACCCTAACCCTAACCCTAACCCTGACCCTAAGAGGCATATCCCTAAACGGAACCCTAAACCTCAGCTGTGCATGGCATGTACGTAACCCTAACCCTAACCCTAACCCTAACCCTAACCCTAACCCTAACCGTAACCCTAACGCTAACCCTAACCCTAACCCTAACCCTATGAGGCCTAACCCTAAACACAACTCTAAACCTCAGCTGTGCATGGCATGTAGGTAACCCTAACCGTAACCCTAACCCTAACCCTAACCCTAACACTAACCCTAACCCTAACCCTAACCCTAACCCTAACCCTAACCCTAACCCTAAGAGGCCTAACCCTAAACGCAACTCTAAACCTCAGCTGTGCATGGCATGTACGTAACCCTAACCCTAACCCTAACTCTAACCCTAACCCTAACACTAACCCTAACCCTAACCCTAACCCTAACCCTAACCCTAACCCTAAGAGGCCTAACCCTAAACGCAACTCTAAACCTCAGCTGTGCATGGCATGTACCTAACCCTAACCCTAACCCTAACCCTAACCGTAACCGTAACCCTAACCATAACCCTAACCCTAACTGTAACCCTAACTGTAACCCAAAACCTAACCCTAACCCTAACCCTAACCCTAACCCTAACCCTAATCCTGCCCTAAGAGGCCTATCCCTAAACGGAACTCTAAACCTCAGCTGTGCATGGCATGTACGTAACCCTAACCCTAACCCTAACCCTAACCCTAACCCTAACCCTAACCCTAACCCTAATCCTGACCCTAAGAGGCCTATCCCTAAACGGAACTTTAAACCTCGGCTGTGCATGGCATGTACGTAACCCTAACCCTAACCCTAACCCTAACCCTAACCCTAACCCTAATCCTGACTCTAAGAGGCCTATCCCTAAACGGAACTATAAACCTCAGGTGTGCATGGCATGTAGGTAACTCTAACCCTAACCCTAACCCTAACCCTAACCCTAACCCTAACCCTAACCCTAACCCTAACCCTAAGAGGCCTAACCCTAAACGCAACTCTAAACCTCAGCTGTGCATGGCATGTAGGTAACCCTAACCGTAACCCTAACCCTACCCGTAACCGTAACCCTAACCCTAACCCTAACCTTAACCCTAACCCTAACTTTAACCCTAACCCTAACCCTAACCCTAACCCTAACCCTAACACTAACCCTAACCCTAACCCTAACCCTAACCCTAAGAGACCTAACCCTAAACGGAACTCTAAACCTCAGCTGTGCATGGCATGTAGGTAACCCTGACCCTAACCCTAACCCTAACCCTAACCCTAACCCTAATCCTGACCCTAAGAGGCCTATCCCTAAACGGAACTCTAAACCTCAGCTGTGCATGGCATGTACGTAACCCTAACCCTAACCCTAACCCTAACCCTAACCCTAACCCTAACCCTAACCCTAACCCTAACCCAAATCCTGACCCTAAGAGGCCTATCCCTAAACGGAACTCTAAACCTCAGCTGTGCATGGCATGTACGTAACCCTAACCCTAACCCTAACCCTAACCCTAACCCTAACCCTAACCCTAACCCTAACCCTAACCCTAAGAGGCCTAACCCTAAGCGCAACTCTAAACCTCAGGTGTGCATGGCATATACGTAACCCTAACCCTAACCCTAACCCTAACCCTAACCCTAACCCTAACCCTAACCCTAACCCTAACCCTAACCCTAATCCTGACCCTAAGAGGCCTATCCCTAAACGGAACTCTAAACCTCAGCTGTGCATGGCATGTAGGTAACCCTAACCCTAACCCTAACCCTAACCCTAACCCTAACCCTAACCCTAACCCTATGAGGCCTAACCCTAAACACAACTCTAAACCTCAGCTGTGCATGGCATGTAGGTAACCCTAACCGTAACCCTAACCCTACCCGTAACCGTAACCCTAACCCTAATCCTGACCCTAACCCTAACCCTAACTTTAACCCTAACCCTAACCCTAACCCTAACCCTAACCCTAAGAGGCCTAACCCTAAACGCAACTCTAAACCTCAGCTGTGCATGGCATGTACGTAACCCTAACCCTAACCCTAACCCTAACCCTAACCCTAACACTAACCCTAACCCTAACCCTAACCCTAACCCTAACCCTAACCCTAACCCTAAGAGGCCTAACCCTAAACGCAACTCTAAACCTCAGCTGTGCATGGCATGTACGTAACCCTAACCCTAACCCTAACTCTAACCCTAACCCTAACACTAACCCTAACCCTAACCCTAACCCTAACCCTAACCCTAAGAGGCCTAACCCTAAACGCAACTCTAAACCTCAGCTGTGCATGGCATGTACCTAACCCTAACCCTAACCCTAACCCTAACCGTAACCGTAACCCTAACCATAACCCTAACCCTAACTGTAACCCTAACTGTAACCCAAAACCTAACCCTAACCCTAACCCTAACCCTAACCCTAACCCTAATCCTGCCCTAAGAGGCCTATCCCTAAACGGAACTCTAAACCTCAGCTGTGCATGGCATGTACGTAACCCTAACCCTAACCCTAACCCTAACCCTAACCCTAACCCTAACCCTAACCCTAATCCTGACCCTAAGAGGCCTATCCCTAAACGGAACTTTAAACCTCGGCTGTGCATGGCATGTACGTAACCCTAACCCTAACCGTAACCCTAACCCTAACCGTAACCCTAACCCTAACCCTAACCCTAACCCTAACCCTAACCCTAACCGTAACCGTAACCCTAACCCTAACCCTAACCCTAACCCTAATCCTGACTCTAAGAGGCCTATCCCTAAACGGAACTATAAACCTCAGGTGTGCATGGCATGTAGGTAACTCTAACCCTAACCCTAACCCTAAC
>NW_026599591.1:2216875-2219375 GCF_023634155.1 Falco peregrinus | reverse complement strand
AGCCTAACCCTAACCCTAACCCTAACCCTAACCCTAACCCTAACCGTAACCCTAACGCTAACCCTAACGCTAACCCTAACCCTAACCCTAACCCTAACCCTAAGAGACCTAACCCTAAACGGAACTCTAAACCTCAGGTGTGCATGGCATGTAGGTAACCCTAACCCTAACCCTAACCCTAACCCTAACCCTAACCCTAACCCTAAGAGGCCTAACCCTAAACGCAACTCTAAACCTCAGCTGTGCATGGCATGTAGGTAACCCTAACCCTAACCCTAACCCTAACCCTAACCCTAACCCTAACCCTAACCCTAACCCTAACCCTAACCCTAACCCTAACTTTAACCCTAACCCTAACCCTAACCCTAACCCTAAGAGGACTAACCCTAAACGCAACTCTAAACCTCAGCTGTGCATGGCATGTACGTAACCCTAACCCTAACCCTAACCCTAACCCTAACCCTAACCCTAACCCTAAGAGACCTAACCCTAAACGCAACTCTAAACCTCAGTTGTGCATGGCATGTAGGTAACCCTGACCCTAACCCTAACCCTAACCCTAACCCTAACCCTAATCCTGACCCTAAGAGGCCTATCCCTAAACGGAACTCTAAACCTCAGCTGTGCATGGCATGTACGTAACCCTAACCCTAACCCTAACCCTAACCCTAACCCTAACCCTAACCCTAACTTTAACCCTAACCCTAACCCTAACCCAAATCCTGACCCTAAGAGGCCTATCCCTAAACGGAACTCTAAACCTCAGCTGTGCATGGCATGTACGTAACCCTAACCCTAACCCTAACCCTAACCCTAACCCTAACCCTAACCCTAAGAGGCCTAACCCTAAGCGCAACTCTAAACCTCAGGTGTGCATGGCATATACGTAACCCTAACCCTAACCCTAACCCTAACCCTAACCCTAACCCTAACCCTAACCCTAACCCTAACCCTAATCCTGACCCTAAGAGGCCTATCCCTAAACGGAACTCTAAACCTCAGCTGTGAATGGCATGTAGGTAACCCTAACCCTAACCCTAACCCTAACCCTAACCCTAACCCTAACCCTAACCCTATGAGGCCTAACCCTAAACACAACTCTAAACCTCAGCTGTGCATGGCATGTAGGTAACCCTAACCGTAACCCTAACCCTACCCGTAACCGTAACCCTAACCCTAACCCTAACCCTAACCCTAACCCTAACTTTAACCCTAACCCTAACCCTAACCCTAACCCTAACCCTAAGAGGCCTAACCCTAAACGCAACTCTAAACCTCAGCTGTGCATGGCATGTACGTAACCCTAACCCTAACCCTAACCCTAACCCTAACCCTAACACTAACCCTAACCCTAACCCTAACCCTAACCCTAACCCTAACCCTAACCCTAAGAGGCCTAACCCTAAACGCAACTCTAAACCTCAGCTGTGCATGGCATGTACGTAACCCTAACCCTAACCCTAACCCTAACCCTAACCCTAACCCTAATCCTGACTCTAAGAGGCCTATCCCTAAACGGAACCCTAAACCTCAGCTGTGCATGGCATGTACGTAACCCTAACCCTAACCCTAACCCTAATCCTGACCCTAAGAGGCCTATCCCTAAACGGAACTCTAAACCTCAGCTGTGCATGGCATGTACGTAACCCTAACCCTAACCCTAACCCTAACCCTAACCCTAACCCTAACCGTAACCCTAACGCTAACCCTAACGCTAACCCTAACGCTAACCCTAACCCTAACCCTAAGAGACCTAACCCTAAACGGAACTCTAAACCTCAGGTGTGCATGGCATGTAGGTAACCCTAACCCTAACCCTAACCCTAAACCTAACCCTAACCCTAACCCTAAGAGGCCTAACCCTAAACGCAACTCTAAACCTCAGCTGTGCATGGCATGTAGGTAACCGTAACCCTAACCCTAACCCTAACCGTAACCCTAACCCTAACCCTAACCCTAACCCTAACCCTAACCCTAACCCTGACCCTTAGAGGCCTATCCCTAAACGGAACCCTAAACCTCAGCTGTGCATGGCATGTACCTAACCCTAACCCTAACCCTAACCCTAACCCTAACCCTAATCCTGACCCTAAGAGGCCTAACCCTAAACGGAACTCAAAACCTCAGCTGTGCATGGCATGTACCTAACCCTAACCCTAACCCTAACCCTAACCCTAACCCTAACCCTAACCCTAACCCTAACCCTAAACCTAACCGTAACCCTAACCCTAACCCTAACCCTAACCCTAACCGTAACCGTAACCAGAACCCTAACCCTAACCCTAACCCTAACCCTAACCCTAACCCTAACCCTAATCCTGACCCTAAGAGGCCTATCCCTAAACGGAACTCTAAACCTCAGCTGTGCATGGCATGTACCTAACCCTAACCCTAACCCTAACCCTAACCCTAACCCTAGCCCTAACCCTAACCCTAACCCTGACCCTAAGAGGCCTAACCCAAAACGGAACTCTAAACCTCAGCTGTGCATGTCATGTAG
>NW_026599591.1:2204375-2211875 GCF_023634155.1 Falco peregrinus | reverse complement strand
GTAACCCTAACCATAACCCTAACCCTAACTGTAACCCTAACTGTAACCCAAAACCTAACCCTAACCCTAACCCTAACCCTAACCCTAACCCTAATCCTGCCCTAAGAGGCCTATCCCTAAACGGAACTCTAAACCTCAGCTGTGCATGGCATGTACGTAACCCTAACCCTAACCCTAACCCTAACCCTAACCCTAACCCTAACCCTAATCCTGACCCTAAGAGGCCTATCCCTAAACGGAACTTTAAACCTCGGCTGTGCATGGCATGTACGTAACCCTAACCCTAACCCTAACCCTAACCCTAACCCTAACCCTAATCCTGACTCTAAGAGGCCTATCCCTAAACGGAACTATAAACCTCAGGTGTGCATGGCATGTAGGTAACTCTAACCCTAACCCTAACCCTAACCCTAACCCTAACCCTAACCCTAACCCTAACCCTAACCCTAAGAGGCCTAACCCTAAACGCAACTCTAAACCTCAGCTGTGCATGGCATGTACGTAACCCTAACCCTAACCCTAACCCTAACCCTAACCCTAACCCTAACCCTAACGGTAACCCTAACCCTAACCCTAACCCTAACCCTAACCGTAACCGTAACCAGAACCCTAACCCTAACCCTAACCCTAACCCTAACCCTAACCCTAACCCTAACCCTAACCCTAACCCTAAGAGGCCTAACCCTAAACGGAACTCTAAACCTCAGCTGTGCATGGCATGTAGGTAACCCTAACCGTAACCCTAACCCTAACCGTAACCGTAACCCTAACCCTAACCCTAACCCTAACTGTAACCCTAACTGTAACCCTAACCCTAACCCTAACCCTAACCCTAACCCTAACCCTAACCCTAACCCTAACCCTGACCCTAAGAGGCATATCCCTAAACGGAACCCTAAACCTCAGCTGTGCATGGCATGTACGTAACCCTAACCCTAACCCTAACCCTAACCCTAACCCTAACCCTAACCGTAACCCTAACGCTAACCCTAACCCTAACCCTAACCCTATGAGGCCTAACCCTAAACACAACTCTAAACCTCAGCTGTGCATGGCATGTAGGTAACCCTAACCGTAACCCTAACCCTAACCCTAACCCTAACACTAACCCTAACCCTAACCCTAACCCTAACCCTAACCCTAACCCTAACCCTAAGAGGCCTAACCCTAAACGCAACTCTAAACCTCAGCTGTGCATGGCATGTACGTAACCCTAACCCTAACCCTAACTCTAACCCTAACCCTAACACTAACCCTAACCCTAACCCTAACCCTAACCCTAACCCTAACCCTAAGAGGCCTAACCCTAAACGCAACTCTAAACCTCAGCTGTGCATGGCATGTACCTAACCCTAACCCTAACCCTAACCCTAACCGTAACCGTAACCCTAACCATAACCCTAACCCTAACTGTAACCCTAACTGTAACCCAAAACCTAACCCTAACCCTAACCCTAACCCTAACCCTAACCCTAATCCTGCCCTAAGAGGCCTATCCCTAAACGGAACTCTAAACCTCAGCTGTGCATGGCATGTACGTAACCCTAACCCTAACCCTAACCCTAACCCTAACCCTAACCCTAACCCTAATCCTGACCCTAAGAGGCCTATCCCTAAACGGAACTTTAAACCTCGGCTGTGCATGGCATGTACGTAACCCTAACCCTAACCCTAACCCTAACCCTAACCCTAACCCTAATCCTGACTCTAAGAGGCCTATCCCTAAACGGAACTATAAACCTCAGGTGTGCATGGCATGTAGGTAACTCTAACCCTAACCCTAACCCTAACCCTAACCCTAACCCTAACCCTAACCCTAACCCTAACCCTAAGAGGCCTAACCCTAAACGCAACTCTAAACCTCAGCTGTGCATGGCATGTAGGTAACCCTAACCGTAACCCTAACCCTACCCGTAACCGTAACCCTAACCCTAACCCTAACCTTAACCCTAACCCTAACTTTAACCCTAACCCTAACCCTAACCCTAACCCTAACCCTAACACTAACCCTAACCCTAACCCTAACCCTAACCCTAAGAGACCTAACCCTAAACGGAACTCTAAACCTCAGCTGTGCATGGCATGTAGGTAACCCTGACCCTAACCCTAACCCTAACCCTAACCCTAACCCTAATCCTGACCCTAAGAGGCCTATCCCTAAACGGAACTCTAAACCTCAGCTGTGCATGGCATGTACGTAACCCTAACCCTAACCCTAACCCTAACCCTAACCCTAACCCTAACCCTAACCCTAACCCTAACCCAAATCCTGACCCTAAGAGGCCTATCCCTAAACGGAACTCTAAACCTCAGCTGTGCATGGCATGTACGTAACCCTAACCCTAACCCTAACCCTAACCCTAACCCTAACCCTAACCCTAACCCTAACCCTAACCCTAAGAGGCCTAACCCTAAGCGCAACTCTAAACCTCAGGAGTGCATGGCATATACGTAACCCTAACCCTAACCCTAACCCTAACCCTAACCCTAACCCTAACCCTAACCCTAACCCTAACCCTAACCCTAATCCTGACCCTAAGAGGCCTATCCCTAAACGGAACTCTAAACCTCAGCTGTGCATGGCATGTAGGTAACCCTAACCCTAACCCTAACCCTAACCCTAACCCTAACCCTAACCCTAACCCTATGAGGCCTAACCCTAAACGCAACTCTAAACCTCAGCTGTGCATGGCATGTAGGTAACCCTAACCGTAACCCTAACCCTACCCGTAACCGTAACCCTAACCCTAATCCTGACCCTAACCCTAACCCTAACTTTAACCCTAACCCTAACCCTAACCCTAACCCTAACCCTAAGAGGCCTAACCCTAAACGCAACTCTAAACCTCAGCTGTGCATGGCATGTACGTAACCCTAACCCTAACCCTAACCCTAACCCTAACCCTAACACTAACCCTAACCCTAACCCTAACCCTAACCCTAACCCTAACCCTAACCCTAAGAGGCCTAACCCTAAACGCAACTCTAAACCTCAGCTGTGCATGGCATGTACGTAACCCTAACCCTAACCCTAACTCTAACCCTAACCCTAACACTAACCCTAACCCTAACCCTAACCCTAACCCTAACCCTAAGAGGCCTAACCCTAAACGCAACTCTAAACCTCAGCTGTGCATGGCATGTACCTAACCCTAACCCTAACCCTAACCCTAACCGTAACCGTAACCCTAACCATAACCCTAACCCTAACTGTAACCCTAACTGTAACCCAAAACCTAACCCTAACCCTAACCCTAACCCTAACCCTAACCCTAATCCTGCCCTAAGAGGCCTATCCCTAAACGGAACTCTAAACCTCAGCTGTGCATGGCATGTACGTAACCCTAACCCTAACCCTAACCCTAACCCTAACCCTAACCCTAACCCTAACCCTAATCCTGACCCTAAGAGGCCTATCCCTAAACGGAACTTTAAACCTCGGCTGTGCATGGCATGTACGTAACCCTAACCCTAACCCTAACCCTAACCCTAACCCTAACCCTAATCCTGACTCTAAGAGGCCTATCCCTAAACGGAACTATAAACCTCAGGTGTGCATGGCATGTAGGTAACTCTAACCCTAACCCTAACCCTAACCCTAACCCTAACCCTAACCCTAACCCTAATCCTAACCCTAAGAGGCCTAACCCTAAACGCAACTCTAAACCTCAGCTGTGCATGGCATGTAGGTAACCCTAACCGTAACCCTAACCCTAACCCTAACCTTAACCCTAACCCTAACCCTAACCCTAACTGTAACCCTAACTGTAACCCTAACCCTAACCCTAACCCTAACCCTAACCCTAACCCTAACCCTGACCCTAAGAGGCATATCCCTAAACGGAACCCTAAACCTCAGCTGTGCATGGCATGTACGTAACCCTAACCCTAAACCTAACCCTAACCCTAACCCTAACCCTAACCCTAACCCTAAACCTAAACCTAACCCTAATCCTGACCCTAAGAGGCCTATCCCTAAACGGAACTCTAAACCTCAGCTGTGCATGGCATGTACGTAACCCTAACCCTAACCCTAACCCTAACCCTAACCCTAACCCTAACCCTAAGAGGCCGAACCCTAAACGCAACTCTAAACCTCAGCTGTGCATGGCATGTAGGTAACCCTAACCCTAACCCTAACCCTAACCCTAACCCTAACCCTAACCCTAACCCTAACCCTAACCCTAACTTTAACCCTAACCCTAACCCTAACCCTAACCCTAACCCTAAGAGGACTAACCCTAAACGCAACTCTAAACCTCAGCTGTGCATGGCATGTACGTAACCCTAACCCTAACCCTAACCCTAACCCTAACCCTAACCCTAAGAGGCCTAACCCTAAACGCAACTCTAAACCTCAGCTGTGCATGACATGTAGGTAACCCTACCCGTAAACCTAACCCTAACCGTAACCGTAACCCTAACCATAACCCTAACCCTAACTGTAACCCTAACTGTAACCCTAAACCTAACCCTAACCCTAACCCTAACCCTAACCCTAACCCTAACCCTGACCCTAAGAGGCATATCCCTAAACGGAATCCTAAACCTCAGCTGTGCATGGCATGTACGTAACCCTAACCCTAACCCTAACCCTAACCCTAACCCTAACCCTAACCCTAACGGTAACCCTAACCCTAACCCTAACCCTAACCCTAACCGTAACCGTAACCAGAACCCTAACCCTAACCCTAACCCTAACCCTAACCCTAACCCTAATCCTGACCCTAAGAGGCCTATCCCAAAACGGAACTCTAAACCTCAGCTGTGCATGGCATGTACCTAACCCTAACCCTAACGGTAACCCTAACCCTAACCCTAACCCTAACCCTAACCCTAACCCTGACCCTTAGAGGCCTATTCCTAAACGGAACCCTAAACCTCAGCTGTGCATGGCATGTACGTAACCCTAACCCTAACCCTAACCCTAACCCTAACCCTAAACCTAACCCTAAGAGGCCTAACCCTAAACGGAACTCAAAACCTCAGCTGTGCATGGCATGTACCCAACCCTAACCCTAACCCTAACCCTAACCCTAACCCTAACACTAACCCTAACCCTAACCCTAACCCTAACCCTAACCCTAACCCTAATCCTGCCCTAAGAGGCCTATCCCTAAACGGAACTCTAAACCTCAGCTGTGCATGGCATGTGCATAACCCTAACCCTAACCCTAATCCTAACCCTAACCCTAACCCTAACCCTAACCCTAATCCTGACCCTAAGAGGCATATCCCTAAACGGAACCCTAAACCTCAGCTCTGCATGGCATGTACGTAACCCTAACCCTAACCCTAACCCTAACCCTAACCCTAACCCTAACCCTAACCCTAAACCTAAACCTAACCCTAATCCTGACCCTAAGAGGCCTATCCCGAAACGGAACTCTAAACCTCAGCTGTGCATGGCATGTACGTAACCCTAACCCTAACCCTAACCCTAACCCTAACCCTAACCCTAACCGTAACCCTAACGCTAACCCTAACGCTAACCCTAACCCTAACCCTAACCCTAACCCTAAGAGACCTAACCCTAAACGGAACTCTAAACCTCAGGTGTGCATGGCATGTAGGTAACCCTAACCCTAACCCTAACCCTAAACCTAACCCTAACCCTAACCCTAAGAGGCCTAACCCTAAACGCAACTCTAAACCTCAGCTGTGCATGGCATGTAGGTAACCCTAACCCTAACCCTAACCCTAACCCTAACCCTAACCCTAACCCTAACCCTAACCCTAACCCTAACCCTAACTTTAACCCTAACCCTAACCCTAACCCTAACCCTAACCCTAAGAGGACTAACCCTAAACGCAACTCTAAACCTCAGCTGTGCATGGCATGTACGTAACCCTAACCCTAACCCTAACCCTAACCCTAACCCTAACCCTAAGAGGCCTAACCCTAAACGCAACTCTAAACCTCAGCTGTGCATGACATGTAGGTAACCTTTACCGTAAACCTAACCCTAACCGTAACCGTAACCCTAACCATAACCCTAACCCTAACTGTAACCCTAACTGTAACCCTAAACCTAACCCTAACCCTAACCCTAACCCTAACCCTGACCCTAAGAGGCATATCCCTAAACGGAACCCTAAACCTCAGCTGTGCATGGCATGTACGTAACCCTAACCCTAACCCTAACCCTAACCCTAACCCTAACCCTAACGGTAACCCTAACCCTAACCCTAACCCTAACCCTAACCGTAACCGTAACCAGAACCCTAACCCTAACCCTAACCCTAACCCTAACCCTAACCCTAATCCTGACCCTAAGAGGCCTATCCCTAAACGGAACTCTAAACCTCAGCTGTGCATGGCATGTACCTAACCCTAACCCTAACCCTAACCCTAACCCTAACCCTAACCCTAAACCTAACCCTAACCCTGACCCTTAGAGGCCTATCCCTAAACGGAACCCTAAACCTCAGCTGTGCATGGCATGTACGTAACCCTAACCCTAACCCTAACCCTAATCCTAACCCTAAACCTAACCCTAAGAGGCCTAACCCTAAACGGAACTCAAAACCTCAGCTGTGCATGGCATGTACCCAACCCTAACCCTAACCCTAACCCTAACCCTAACCCTAACCCTAACCCTAACCCTAACCCTAACCCTAACCCTAACCCTAAGAGGCCTAACCCTAAACGCAACTCTAAACCTCAGCTGTGCATGGCATGTAGGTTACCCTAACCCTAACCCTAACCCTAACCCTAACCCTAACCCTAAAGGGCCTAACCCTAAACGCAACTCTAAACCTCAGCTGTGCATGGCATGTACCTAACCCTAACCCTAACCGTAACCGTAACCGTAACCCTAACCCTAACCCTAACCCTAACCCTAATCCTGACCCTAAGAGGCCTATCCCTAAACGGAACTCTAAACCTCAGCTGTGCATGGCATGTACGTAACCCTAACCCTAACCCTAACCCTAACCCTAACCCTAACCCTAATCCTGACCCTAAGAGGCCTATCCCTAAACGGAACTATAAACCTCAGCTGTGCATGGCATGTAGGTAACTCTAACCCTAACCCTAACCCTAACCCTAACCCTAAGAGGCCTAACCCTAAACGGAACTCTAAACCTCAGCTGTGCATGGCATGTAGGTAACCCTAACCCTAACCCTAACCCTAACCCTAACCCTAACCCTAACCCTAACCCTAACCCTAAGAGGCCTAACCCTAAACGCAACTCTAAACCTCAGGTGTGCATGGCATGTAGGTAACCCTAACCCTAACCCTAACCCTAACCCTAACCCTAACCCTAACACTAATCCTGACCCTAAGAGGCCTATCCCTAAACGGAACTCTAAACCTCAGCTGTGCATGGCATGTACGTATCCCTAACCCTAACCCTAACCCTAACCCTATCCCTAACCGTAACCCTAACCGTACCCCTAACCCTAACCCTAACCCTAACCCTAACCCTAACCCTAACCCTAACCCTAACCGTAACCCTAACGCTAACCCTTACCCTAACCCTAACCCTAACTCTAAC
>NW_026599591.1:2139375-2141875 GCF_023634155.1 Falco peregrinus | reverse complement strand
CCCTAACCCTAAGAGGCCTAACCCTAAACGCAACTCTAAACCTCAGCTGTGCATGGCATGTAGGTAACCCTAACCGTAACCCTAACCCTACCCGTAACCGTAACCCTAACCCTAACCCTAACCTTAACCCTAACCCTAACCCTAACTTTAACCCTAACCCTAACCCTAACCCTAACCCTAACCCTAACCCTAACCCTAAGAGGCCTAACCCTAAACGCAACTCTAAACCTCAGCTGTGCATGGCATGTAGGTAACCCTAATCCTAACCGTAACCCTAACCCTAACCCTAACCCTAATCCTGACCCTAAGAGGCCTATCCCTAAACGGAACTCTAAACCTCAGCTGTGCATGGCATGTACGTAACCCTAACCCTAACCCTAACCCTAACCCTAACCCTAACCCTAACCCTAACCCTAACCCTAACCCAAATCCTGACCCTAAGAGGCCTATCCCTAAACGGAACTCTAAACCTCAGCTGTGCATGGCATGTAGGTAACCCTAACCCTAACCCTAACCCTAACCCTAACCCTAACCCTAACCCTAAGAGGCCTAACCCTAAACACAACTCTAAACCTCAGCTGTGCATGGCATGTAGGTAACCCTAACCGTAACCCTAACCCTACCCGTAACCGTAACCCTAACCCTAACCCTAACCCTAACCCTAACCCTAACTTTAACCCTAACCCTAACCCTAACCCTAACCCTAACCCTAAGAGGCCTAACCCTAAACGCAACTCTAAACCTCAGCTGTGCATGGCATGTACGTAACCCTAACCCTAACCCTAACCCTAACCCTAACCCTAACACTAACCCTAACCCTAACCCTAACCCTAACCCTAACCCTAACCCTAACCCTAAGAGGCCTAACCCTAAACGCAACTCTAAACCTCAGCTGTGCATGGCATGTACGTAACCCTAACCCTAACCCTAACCCTAACCCTAACCCTAACACTAACCCTAACCCTAACCCTAACCCTAACCCTAACCCTAAGAGGCCTAACCCTAAACGCAACTCTAAACCTCAGCTGTGCATGGCATGTACCTAACCCTAAGCCCAACCCTAACCCTAACCCTAACCCTAACCCTAACCCTAACCCTAACCCTAACCCTAACCCTAACCCTAACCCTAATCCTGACCCTAAGAGGCCTATCCCTAAACGGAACTCTAAACCTCAGCTGTGCATGGCATGTACCTAACCCTAACCATAACCCTAACCCTAACCGTAACCGTAACCCTAACCATAACCCTAACCCTAACTGTAACCCTAACTGTAACCCAAAACCTAACCCTAACCCTAACCCTAACCCTAACCCTAACCCTGACCCTAAGAGGCATATCCCTAAACGGAACCCTAAACCTCAGCTGTGCATGGCATGTACGTAACCCTAACCCTAACCCTAACCCTAACCCTAACCCTAACCCTAACCCTAACCCTAACGGTAACCCTAACCCTAACCCTAACCCTAACCCTAACCGTAACCCTAACCCTAACCCTAACCCTAACCCTGACCCTTAGAGGCCTATCCCTAAACGGAACCCTAAACCTCAGCTGTGCATGGCATGTACCTAACCCTAACCCTAACCCTAACCCTAACCCTAACCCTAACCCTAACCCTAACCCTGACCCTTAGAGGCCTATCCCTAAACGGAACCCTAAACCTCAGCTGTGCATGGCATGTACGTAACCGTAAGCCTAACCCTAACCCTAACCCTAACCCTAAACCTAACCCTAAGAGGCCTAACCCTAAACGGAACTCAAAACCTCAGCTGTGCATGGCATGTACCTAACCCTAACCCTAACCCTAATCCTAACCCTAACCCTAACCCTAACCCTTACCCTAACCCTAACCCTAATCCTGACCCTAAGAGGCCTAACCCTAAACGGAACTCTAAACCTCAGCTGTGCATTGCATGTGCATAACCCTAACCCTAACCCTAACCCTAACCCTAACCCTAACCCTAACCCTAACCCTAACCCTAAGAGACCTAACCCTAAACGGAACTCAAAACCTCAGATGTGCATGGCATATACCTAACCCTAACCCTAACCCTAACCCTAACCCTAACCCTAACCCTAATCCTGACCCTAAGAGGCCTAACCCTAAACGGAACTCTAAACCTCAGCTGTGCATGGCATGTGCATAACCCTAACCCTAACCCTAACCGTAACCCTAACCGTAACCCTAAGAGACCTAACCCTAAACGGAACCCTAACCGTAACCCTAAGAGACCTAACACTAAACGGAACTCAAAACCTCAGCTGTGCTTGGCATGTACGTAACCCTAACCCTAACCCTAACCCTAACCCTAACCCTAACCTTAACCCTAAGAGACCTAACCCTACACGGAACTGAAAACCTCAGCTGTGCATGGCATGTACATAACCCGAACCCTAACCCTAACCCTAACCCTAACCCTAACCCTAACCCTAACCCTAACCCTAAGAGAAATAACCCTAAACGGAACTCTAAACCTCAGCTGTGCATGGCATGTAGGTGA
>NW_026599591.1:2031875-2039375 GCF_023634155.1 Falco peregrinus | reverse complement strand
GGCCTAACCCTAAACGGAGCTCTAAACCTCAGCTGTGCATGGCATGTAGGTAACCCTAACCCTAACCGTAACCCTAACCCTAACCCTAACCGTAACCCTAACCCTAACCCTAACCCTAACCCTAACCCTAACCCTAACCCTAACCCTAACCCTAACCCTAACCCTAAACCTAACCCTAATCCTGACCCTAAGAGGCCTAACCCTAAACGCAACTCTAAACCTCAGCTGTGCATGGCATGTAAGTAACCCTAACCCTTACCCTAACCCTAACCCTAACCCTAACCCTAACCCTGACCCTAAGAAGCCTAACCCTAAAGGAAACTCAAAACCTCAGCTGTGCATTGCATGTGCATAACCCTAACCCTAACCCTAACCCTAACCCTAACCCTAACCCTAACCCTAAACCTAACCCTAAGAGACCTAACCCTAAACGGAACTCTAAACCTCAGCTGTGCATGGCATGTACCTAACCCTAACCCTAACCCTAACCCTAACCCTAACCCTAACCCTAATCCTGAGCCTAAGAGGCCTAACCCTAAACGGAACTCTAAACCTCAGCTGTGCATGGCATGTGCATAACCCTAACCCTAACCCTAACCGTAACCCTAATCCTGACCCTAAGAGACCTAACCCTAAACGGAACTCTAAACCTCAGCTGTGCATGGCATGTACCTAACCCTAACCCTAACCCTAACCCTAACCCTAACCCTAAGAGACCTAACACTAAACGGAACTCTAAACCTCAGCTGTGCATGGCATGTACCTAACCCTAACCCTAACCCTAACCCTAACCCTAACCCTAACCCTAACCCTAACCCTAACCCTAACCCTAACCCTAACCCTAACCCTAATAGGCCTAACCCTAAACGGAGCTCTAAACCTCAGCTGTGCATGGCATGTAGGTAACCCTAACCCTAACCCTAACCGCAACCCTAACCCTAACCGTAACCCTAACCCTAACCCTAACCCTAACCCTAATCCTGACCCTAAGAGGCCTATCCCTAAACGGAACTCTAAACCTCAGCTGTGCATGGCGTGTACATAACCCTAACCCTAACCCTAACCCTAACCCTAACCCTAAACCTAACCCTAATCCTGACCCTAAGAGGCCTAACCCTAAACGCAACTCTAAACCTCCGCTGTGCATGGCATGTAAGTAACCCTAACCCTAACCCTAACCCTAACCCTAACCGTAACCCTAATCCTGACCCTAAAGAGGCCTATCCCTAAACGGAACTATAAACCTCAGCTGTGCATGGCATGTACATAACCCTAACCCTAACCGTAACCCTAACCCTAACCCTAACCCTAACCCTAACCCTAACCCTAATCCTGACCCTAAGAGGCCTAACCCTAAACAGAACTCTAAACCTCAGCTGTGCATGGCATGTAGGTAACCCTAACCTTAACCCTAACCCTAACCCTAACCCTAACCCTAACCCTATGAGGCCTAACCCTAAACGGAACTCTAAACCTCAGCTGTGCATGGCATGTACCTAACCCTAACCCTAACCCTAACCCTAACCTCACCCTAACCCTAACCCTAAGAGGCCTAACCCTAAACGGAGCTCTAAACCTCAGCTGTGCATGGCATGTAGGTAACCCTAACCCTATCCCTAACCCTAACCGTAACCCTAACCCTAACCGTAACCCTAATCCTAACCCTAACCCTAACCCTATTCCTAACCCTAACCCTAACC
The DNA here is from genome assembly GCF_023634155.1 of Falco peregrinus. Taxonomy (NCBI): domain Eukaryota; kingdom Metazoa; phylum Chordata; class Aves; order Falconiformes; family Falconidae; genus Falco; species Falco peregrinus. The sequence continues at coordinate 2,037,675 of NW_026599591.1, read as the reverse complement.
CTAACCCTAACCCTAACCCTAACCCTAATCCTGACCCTAAGAGGCCTAACCCTAAACGGAACTCTAAACCTCAGCTGTGCATGGCATGTGCATAACCCTAACCCTAACCCTAACCGTAACCCTAACCGTAACCCTAAGAGACCTAACCCTAAACGGAACTCTAAACCTCAGCTGTGCATGGCATGTACCTAACCCTAACCCTAACCCTAACCCTAACCCTAACCCTAACCCTAACCCTAACCCTAACCCTAAAAGACCTAATCCTAAACGGAACTCTAAACCTCAGCTGTGCATGGCATGTACCTAACCCTAACCCTAACCCTAACCTTAACCCTAACCCTAACCCTAACCCTAACCCTAAGAGGCCTAACCCTAAACGGAGCTCTAAACCTCAGCTGTGCATGGCATGTAGGTAACCCTAACTTTAACCCTAACCGTAATCCTAACCCTAACCGTAACCCTAACCCCAACCCTAACCCTAAGAGAAATAACCCTAAACGGAACTCTAAACCTCAGCTGTGCATGGCATGTAGGTAACCCTAACCCTAACCCTAACCCTAACCCTAACCTTAAGAGACCTAACCCTAAACAGAACTCTAAACCTTCAGCTGTGCATGGCATGTACCTAACCCTAACCCTAACCCTAACCCTAACCCTAACCCTAACCCTAACCCTAACCCTAACCCTAACCCTAACCCTAACCCTAACCCTAACCGTAACCCTAAGAGACCTAACCCTACACGGAACTCTAAACCTCAGCTGTGCATGGCATGTAGGTAACCCTAACCCTAACCCTAACCCTAACCCTAACCCTAACCCTAACCTTAACCCTAAGAGACCTAACCCTAAACGGAACTCAAAACCTCAGCTGTGCATGGCTTGTACCTAAGCCTAACCCTAACCCTAACCCTAACCCTAACCCTAACCCTAACCCTAACCCTAACCCTAATAGGCCTAACCCTAAACGGAGCTCTAAACCTCAGCCGTGCATGGCATGTAGGTAACCCTAAACCTAACCCTAACCGTAACCCTAACCCTAACCGTAACCCTAACCCTAACCCTAACCCTAACCATAACCCTAACCCTAACCCTAACCCTAACCCTAACCCTAACCCTAATCCTGACCCTAAAGAGGCCTATCCCTAAACGGAACTCTAAACCTCAGCTGTGCATGGCATGTACCTAACCCTAAACCTAACCCTAACCCTAACCCTAAACTTAACCCTAACCCTAACCCTAACCCTAACCCTAACCCTAACCCTAACCCTAACCCTAAGAGACCTAACCCTAAACGGAACTCAAAACCTCAGCTGTGCATGGCATGTACCTAACCCTAACCCTAACCCTAACCCTAACCCTAACCCTAACCCTAACCCTAACCCTAACCGTAACCCTAAGAGACCTAACCCTAAACGGAACTCTAAACCTCAGATGTGCATGGCATGTACCTAACCCTAACCCTAACCCTAACCCTAACCCTAACCCTAACCCTAACCCTAATCCTGACCCTAAGAGGCCTAACCCTAAACGGAACTCTAAACCTCATCTGTGCATGGCATGTGCATAACCCTAACCCTAACCCTAACCGTAACCCTAACCGTAACCCTAAGAGACCTAACACTAAACGGAACTCTAAACCTCAGCTGTGCATGGCATGTACCTAACCCTAACCCTAACCCTAACCCTAAACCCTAACCCTAAAAGACCTAACCCTAAATGGAACTCTAAACCTCAGCTGTGCATGGCATGTACCTAACCCTAACCCTTACCCTAACCCTAACCCTAACCCTAACACTAACCCTAACCCTAACCCTAAGAGGCCTAACCCTAAACGGAGCTCTAAACCTCAGCTGTGCATGGCATGTAGGTAACCCTAACCCTAACCGTAACCCTAACCGTAACCCTAACCGTAACCGTAACCCTAACCCTAACCCTAACCGTAACCCTAACCCTAACCCTAACCCTAACCCTAACCCTAACCCTAACCCTAACCCTAACCCTGACCCTAAGAGGCCTATCCCAAAACGGAACTCTAAACCTCAACTGTGCATGGCATGTACATAACCCTAACCCTAACCCTAACCCTAACCCTAACCTTAACCCTAAACCTAACCCTAATCCTGACCCTAAGAGGCCTAACCCTAAACGCAACTCTAAACCTCAGCTGTGCATGGCATGTAAGTAACCCTAACCCTTACCCTAACCCTAACCCTAACCCTAACCCTGACCCTAAGAGGCCTAACCCTAAACGGAACTCTAAACCTCAGCTGTGCATTGCATGTGCATAACCCTAACCCTAACCCTAACCCTAACCCTAACCCTAACCCTAACCCTAACCCTAAGAGACCTAACCCTAAACGGAACTCAAAACCTCAGCTGTGCATGGCATGTACCTAACCCTAACCCTAACCCTAACCCTAACCCTAACCCTAATCCTGAGCCTAAGAGGCCTAACCCTAAACGGAACTCTAAACCTCAGCTGTGCATGGCATGTGCATAACCCTAACCCTAACCCTAACCGTAACCCTAACCGTAACCCTAAGAGACCTAACACTAAACGGAACTCTAAACCTCAGCTGTGCATGGCATGTACCTAACCCTAACCCTAACCCTAACCCTAACCCTAAAAGACCTAACCCTAAATGGAACTCTAAACCTCAGCTGTGCATGGCATATACCTAACCCTAACCCTAACCCTAACCCTAACCCTAACCCTAATCCTGACCCTAAGAGGCCTATCCCTAAACGGAACTCTAAACCTCAGCTGTGCATGGCGTGTACATAACCCTAACCTAACCCTAACCCTAACCCTAAACCTAACCCTAATCCTGACCCTAAGAGGCCTAACCCTAAACGCAACTCTAAACCTCAGCTGTGCATGGCATGTAAGTAACCCTAACCCTAACCCTAACCCTAACCGTAACCCTAATCCTGACCCTAAAGAGGCCTATCCCTAAACGGAACTATAAACCTCAGCTGTGCATGGCATGTACATAACCCTAACCCTAACCGTAACCCTAACCCTAACCGTAACCCTAACCCTAACCCTAACCCTAATCCTGACCCTAAGAGGCCTATCCCTAAACGGAACTCTAAACCTCAGCTGTGCATGGCATGTAGGTAACCCTAACCCTAACCCTAACCCTAACCCTAACCCTAACCCTAACCCTAACCCTAACCCTAATCCTGACCCTAAGAGGCCTATCCCTAAACGGAACTCTAAACCTCAGCTGTGCATGGCGTGTACATAACCCTAACCCTAACCCTAACCCTAACCCTAACCCTAAACCTAACCCTAATCCTGACCCTAAGAGGCCTAACCCTAAACGCAACTCTAAACCTCAGCTGTGCATGGCATGTAAGTAACCCTAACCCTAACCCTAACCCTAACCGTAACCCTAATCCTGACCCTAAAGAGGCCTATCCCTAAACGGAACTATAAACCTCAGCTGTGCATGGCATGTACATAACCCTAACCCTAACCGTAACCCTAACCCTAACCGTAACCCTAACCCTAACCCTAACCCTAATCCTGACCCTAAGAGGCCTAACCCTAAACAGAACTCTAAACCTCAGCTGTGCATGGCATGTAGGTAACCCTAACCTTAACCCTAACCCTAACCCTAACCCTAACCCTATGAGGCCTAACCTAAACGGAACTCTAAACCTCAGCTGTGCATGGCATGTACCTAACCCTAACCCTAACCCTAACCCTAACCCTAACCCTAACCCTAACCCTAACCCTAACCCTAAGAGGCCTAACCCTAAACGGAGCTCTAAACCTCAGCTGTGCATGGCATGTAGGTAACCCTAACCCTAACCCTAACCCTAACCGTAACCCTAACCCTAACCGTAACCCTAATCCTAACCCTAACCCTAATCCTAACCCTAACCCTAACCCTAACCCTAACCCTAACCCTAACCCTAATCCTGACCCTAAGAGGCCTAACCCTAAACGGAACTCTAAACCTCAGATGGGCATGGCATGTGCATAACCCTAACCCTAACCCTAACCGTAACCCTAACCGTAACCCTAAGAGACCTAACCCTAAACGGAACTCAAAACCTCCGCTGTGCATGGCTTGTACCTAACCAACCCTAACCCTAAACCTAACCCTAACCCTAACCCTAACCCTAACCCTAACCCTAACCCTAACCCTAACCCTAAGAGACCTAACCCTAAACGGAACTCAAAAGCTCAGCTGTGCATGGCTTGTACCTAACCCTAACCCTAACCCTAACCCTAACCCTAACCCTAATCCTGACCCTAAGAGGCCTAACCCTAAACGGAACTCTAAACCTCAGCTGTGCATGGCATGTACCTAACCCTAACCCTAACCCTAACCTTAACCCTAACCCTAACCCTAACCCTAACCCTGAGAGGCCTAACCCTAAACGGAACTCAAAACCTCAGCTGTGCATGGCATGTACCTAACCCTAACCCTAACCCTAACCCTAACCCTAACCCTAACCCTAACCCTAACCCTAACCCTAACCCTAACCCTAAGAGACCTAACCCTAAACGGAACTCTAAACCTCAGATGTGCATGGCATATACCTAACCCTAACCCTAATCCTAACCCTAACCCTAACCCTAACCCTAACCCTAATCCTGACCCTAAGAGGCCTAACCCTAAACGGAACTCTAAACCTCAGCTGTGCATGGCATGTGCATAACCCTAACCCTAACCCTAACCGTAACCCTAACCGTAACCCTAAGAGACCTAACCCTAAACGGAACTCTAAACCTCAGATGTGCATGGCATATACCTAACCCTAACCCTAACCCTAACCCTAACCCTAACCGTAACCCTAACCCTAATCCTGACCCTAAGAGGCCTAACACTAAACGGAACTCTAAACCTCAGCTGTGCATGGCATGTACCTAACCCTAACCCTAACCCTAACCTTAAGCCTAACCCTAACCCTAACCCTAACCCTAAGAGACCTAACCCTAAACGGAACTCAAAACCTCAGCTGTGCATGGCTTGTACCTAACCCTAACCCTAACCCTAACCCTAACCCTAACCCTAACCCTAACCCTAACCCTAACCCTAAGAGACCTAACCCTAAACGGAACTCTAAACCTCAGATGTGCATGGCATATACCTAACCCTAACCCTAATCCTAACCCTAACCCTAACCCTAACCCTAATCCTGACCCTAAGAGGCCTAACCCTAAACGGAACTCTAAACCTCAGCTGTGCATGGCATGTGCATAACCCTAACCCTAACCCTAACCGTAACCCTAACCGTAACCCTAAGAGACCTAACCCTAAACGGAACTCTAAACCTCAGATGTGCATGGCATATACCTAACCCTAACCCTAACCCTAACCCTAACCCTAACCCTAACCCTAACCCTAATCCTGACCCTAAGAGGCCTAACCCTAAACGGAACTCTAAACCTCAGCTGTGCATGGCATGTACCTAACCCTAACCCTAACCCTAACCTTAACCCTAACCCTAACCCTAACCCTAACCCTAAGAGGCCTAACCCTAAACGGAACTCTAAACCTCAGCTGTGCATTGCATGTGCATAACCCTAACCCTAACCCTAACCCTAACCCTAACCCTAAGAGACCTAACCCTAAACGGAACTCAAAACCTCAGCTGTGCATGGCATGTACATAACCCTAACCCTAACCCTAACCCTAACCCTAACCCTAACCCTAACCCTAACCCTAAGAGACCTAACCCTAAACGGAACTCTAAACCTCAGATGTGCATGGCATATACCTAACCCTAACCCTAACCCTAACCCTAACCCTAACCCTAACCCTAATCCTGACCCTAAGAG
>NW_026599591.1:2024375-2026875 GCF_023634155.1 Falco peregrinus | reverse complement strand
CTATTCCTAACCCTAACCCTAACCCTAACCCTAACCCTAACCCTAACCCTAACCCTAACCCTAAGCCTAACCCTAAGAGGCCTAACCCTAAACGGAGCTCTAAACCTCAGCTGTGCATGGCATGTAGGTAACCCTAACCCTAACCCTAACCCTAACCGTAACCCTAACCCTAACCGTAACCCTAATCCTAACCCTAACCCTAACCCTATTCCTAACCCTAACCCTAACCCTAACCCTAACCCTAACCCTAACCCTAATCCTGACCCTAAGAGGCCTAACCCTAAACGGAACTCTAAACCTCAGCTGTGCATGGCATGTGCATAACCCTAACCCTAACCCTAACCGTAACCCTAACCGTAACCCTAAGAGACCTAACCCTAAACGGAACTCTAAACCTCAGCTGTGCATGGCATGTACCTAACCCTAACCCTAACCCTAACCCTAACCCTAACCCTAACCCTAACCCTAACCCTAACCCTAAAAGACCTAATCCTAAACGGAACTCTAAACCTCAGCTGTGCATGGCATGTACCTAACCCTAACCCTAACCCTAACCCTAACCCTAAAAGACCTAACCCTAAACGGAACTCTAAACCTCAGCTGTGCATGGCATGTACATAACCCTAACCCTAACCGTAACCCTAACCCTAACCGTAACCCTAACCCTAACCCTAACCCTAATCCTGACCCTAAGAGGCCTAACCCTAAACAGAACTCTAAACCTCAGCTGTGCATGGCATGTAGGTAACCCTAACCCTAACCCTAACCCTAACCCTAACCCTAACCCTAACCCTAACCCTAATCCTGACCCTAAGAGGCCTATCCCTAAACGGAACTCTAAACCTCAGCTGTGCATGGCGTGTACATAACCCTAACCCTAACCCTAACCCTAACCCTAACCCTAAACCTAACCCTAATCCTGACCCTAAGAGGCCTAACCCTAAACGCAACTCTAAACCTCAGCTGTGCATGGCATGTAAGTAACCCTAACCCTAACCCTAACCCTAACCGTAACCCTAATCCTGACCCTAAAGAGGCCTATCCCTAAACGGAACTATAAACCTCAGCTGTGCATGGCATGTACATAACCCTAACCCTAACCGTAACCCTAACCCTAACCGTAACCCTAACCCTAACCCTAACCCTAATCCTGACCCTAAGAGGCCTAACCCTAAACAGAACTCTAAACCTCAGCTGTGCATGGCATGTAGGTAACCCTAACCTTAACCCTAACCCTAACCCTAACCCTAACCCTATGAGGCCTAACCTAAACGGAACTCTAAACCTCAGCTGTGCATGGCATGTACCTAACCCTAACCCTAACCCTAACCCTAACCCTAACCCTAACCCTAACCCTAACCCTAACCCTAACCCTAACCCTAAGAGACCTAACCCTAAACGGAACTCAAAACCTCAGCTGTGCATGGCATGTAGGTAACCCTAACCCTAACCCTAACCGTAACCCTAACCCTAACCGTAACCCTAATCCTAACCCTAACCCTAATCCTAACCCTAACCCTAACCCTAACCCTAACCCTAACCCTAACCCTAACCCTAACCCTAATCCTGACCCTAAGAGGCCTAACCCTAAACGGAACTCTAAACCTCAGCTCTGCATGGCATGTGCATAACCCTAACCCTAACCCTAACCGTAACCCTAACCGTAACCCTAAGAGACCTAACCCTAAACGGAACTCTAAACCTCAGATGTGCATGGCATATACCTAACCCTAACCCTAACCCTAACCCTAACCCTAACCCTAACCCTAACCCTAATCCTGACCCTAAGAGGCCTAACACTAAACGGAACTCTAAACCTCAGCTGTGCATGGCATGTACCTAACCCTAACCCTAACCCTAACCTTAACCCTAACCCTAACCCTAACCCTAACCCTAAGAGACCTAACCCTAAACGGAACTCAAAACCTCAGCTGTGCATGGCTTGTACCTAACCCTAACCCTAACCCTAACCCTAACCCTAACCCTAACCCTAACCCTAACCCTAACCCTAAGAGACCTAACCCTAAACGGAACTCTAAACCTCAGATGTGCATGGCATATACCTAACCCTAACCCTAATCCTAACCCTAACCCTAACCCTAACCCTAATCCTGACCCTAAGAGGCCTAACCCTAAACGGAACTCTAAACCTCAGCTGTGCATGGCATGTGCATAACCCTAACCCTAACCCTAACCGTAACCCTAACCCTAACCCTAAGAGACCTAACCCTAAACGGAACTCTAAACCTCAGATGTGCATGGCATATACCTAACCCTAACCCTAACCCTAACCCTAACCCTAACCCTAACCCTAACCCTAATCCTGACCCTAAGAGGCCTAACCCTAAACGGAACTCTAAACCTCAGCTGTGCATGGCATGTACCTAACCCTAACCCTAACCCTAACCTTAACCCTAACCCTAACCCTAACCCTAACCCTAAGAGGCCTAACCCTAAACGGAACTCTAAACCTCAGCTGTGCATTGCATGTGCATAACCC
>NW_026599591.1:2009375-2019375 GCF_023634155.1 Falco peregrinus | reverse complement strand
CTAATCCTGACCCTAAGAGGCCTATCCCTAAACGGAACTCTAAACCTCAGCTGTGCATGGCGTGTACATAACCCTAACCCTAACCCTAACCCTAACCCTAACCCTAAACCTAACCCTAATCCTGACCCTAAGAGGCCTAACCCTAAACGCAACTCTAAACCTCAGCTGTGCATGGCATGTAAGTAACCCTAACCCTAACCCTAACCCTAACCGTAACCCTAATCCTGACCCTAAAGAGGCCTATCCCTAAACGGAACTATAAACCTCAGCTGTGCATGGCATGTACATAACCCTAACCCTAACCGTAACCCTAACCCTAACCGTAACCCTAACCCTAACCCTAACCCTAATCCTGACCCTAAGAGGCCTAACCCTAAACAGAACTCTAAACCTCAGCTGTGCATGGCATGTAGGTAACCCTAACCTTAACCCTAACCCTAACCCTAACCCTAACCCTATGAGGCCTAACCTAAACGGAACTCTAAACCTCAGCTGTGCATGGCATGTACCTAACCCTAACCCTAACCCTAACCCTAACCCTAACCCTAACCCTAACCCTAACCCTAACCCTAACCCTAACCCTAAGAGACCTAACCCTAAACGGAACTCAAAACCTCAGCTGTGCATGGCATGTAGGTAACCCTAACCCTAACCCTAACCGTAACCCTAACCCTAACCGTAACCCTAATCCTAACCCTAACCCTAATCCTAACCCTAACCCTAACCCTAACCCTAACCCTAACCCTAACCCTAACCCTAACCCTAATCCTGACCCTAAGAGGCCTAACCCTAAACGGAACTCTAAACCTCAGCTCTGCATGGCATGTGCATAACCCTAACCCTAACCCTAACCGTAACCCTAACCGTAACCCTAAGAGACCTAACCCTAAACGGAACTCTAAACCTCAGATGTGCATGGCATATACCTAACCCTAACCCTAACCCTAACCCTAACCCTAACCCTAACCCTAACCCTAATCCTGACCCTAAGAGGCCTAACACTAAACGGAACTCTAAACCTCAGCTGTGCATGGCATGTACCTAACCCTAACCCTAACCCTAACCTTAACCCTAACCCTAACCCTAACCCTAACCCTAAGAGACCTAACCCTAAACGGAACTCAAAACCTCAGCTGTGCATGGCTTGTACCTAACCCTAACCCTAACCCTAACCCTAACCCTAACCCTAACCCTAACCCTAACCCTAACCCTAAGAGACCTAACCCTAAACGGAACTCTAAACCTCAGATGTGCATGGCATATACCTAACCCTAACCCTAATCCTAACCCTAACCCTAACCCTAACCCTAATCCTGACCCTAAGAGGCCTAACCCTAAACGGAACTCTAAACCTCAGCTGTGCATGGCATGTGCATAACCCTAACCCTAACCCTAACCGTAACCCTAACCCTAACCCTAAGAGACCTAACCCTAAACGGAACTCTAAACCTCAGATGTGCATGGCATATACCTAACCCTAACCCTAACCCTAACCCTAACCCTAACCCTAACCCTAACCCTAATCCTGACCCTAAGAGGCCTAACCCTAAACGGAACTCTAAACCTCAGCTGTGCATGGCATGTACCTAACCCTAACCCTAACCCTAACCCTAACCCTAACCCTAACCCTAACCCTAACCCTAACCCTAAAAGACCTAATCCTAAACGGAACTCTAAACCTCAGCTGTGCATGGCATGTACCTAACCCTAACCCTAACCCTAACCCTAACCCTAAAAGACCTAACCCTAAACGGAACTCTAAACCTCAGCTGTGCATGGCATGTACATAACCCTAACCCTAACCGTAACCCTAACCCTAACCGTAACCCTAACCCTAACCCTAACCCTAATCCTGACCCTAAGAGGCCTAACCCTAAACAGAACTCTAAACCTCAGCTGTGCATGGCATGTAGGTAACCCTAACCCTAACCCTAACCCTAACCCTAACCCTAACCCTAACCCTAACCCTAATCCTGACCCTAAGAGGCCTATCCCTAAACGGAACTCTAAACCTCAGCTGTGCATGGCGTGTACATAACCCTAACCCTAACCCTAACCCTAACCCTAACCCTAAACCTAACCCTAATCCTGACCCTAAGAGGCCTAACCCTAAACGCAACTCTAAACCTCAGCTGTGCATGGCATGTAAGTAACCCTAACCCTAACCCTAACCCTAACCGTAACCCTAATCCTGACCCTAAAGAGGCCTATCCCTAAACGGAACTATAAACCTCAGCTGTGCATGGCATGTACATAACCCTAACCCTAACCGTAACCCTAACCCTAACCGTAACCCTAACCCTAACCCTAACCCTAATCCTGACCCTAAGAGGCCTAACCCTAAACAGAACTCTAAACCTCAGCTGTGCATGGCATGTAGGTAACCCTAACCTTAACCCTAACCCTAACCCTAACCCTAACCCTATGAGGCCTAACCTAAACGGAACTCTAAACCTCAGCTGTGCATGGCATGTACCTAACCCTAACCCTAACCCTAACCCTAACCCTAACCCTAACCCTAACCCTAACCCTAACCCTAACCCTAACCCTAAGAGACCTAACCCTAAACGGAACTCAAAACCTCAGCTGTGCATGGCATGTAGGTAACCCTAACCCTAACCCTAACCGTAACCCTAACCCTAACCGTAACCCTAATCCTAACCCTAACCCTAATCCTAACCCTAACCCTAACCCTAACCCTAACCCTAACCCTAACCCTAACCCTAACCCTAATCCTGACCCTAAGAGGCCTAACCCTAAACGGAACTCTAAACCTCAGCTCTGCATGGCATGTGCATAACCCTAACCCTAACCCTAACCGTAACCCTAACCGTAACCCTAAGAGACCTAACCCTAAACGGAACTCTAAACCTCAGATGTGCATGGCATATACCTAACCCTAACCCTAACCCTAACCCTAACCCTAACCCTAACCCTAACCCTAATCCTGACCCTAAGAGGCCTAACACTAAACGGAACTCTAAACCTCAGCTGTGCATGGCATGTACCTAACCCTAACCCTAACCCTAACCTTAACCCTAACCCTAACCCTAACCCTAACCCTAAGAGACCTAACCCTAAACGGAACTCAAAACCTCAGCTGTGCATGGCTTGTACCTAACCCTAACCCTAACCCTAACCCTAACCCTAACCCTAACCCTAACCCTAACCCTAACCCTAAGAGACCTAACCCTAAACGGAACTCTAAACCTCAGATGTGCATGGCATATACCTAACCCTAACCCTAATCCTAACCCTAACCCTAACCCTAACCCTAATCCTGACCCTAAGAGGCCTAACCCTAAACGGAACTCTAAACCTCAGCTGTGCATGGCATGTGCATAACCCTAACCCTAACCCTAACCGTAACCCTAACCCTAACCCTAAGAGACCTAACCCTAAACGGAACTCTAAACCTCAGATGTGCATGGCATATACCTAACCCTAACCCTAACCCTAACCCTAACCCTAACCCTAACCCTAACCCTAATCCTGACCCTAAGAGGCCTAACCCTAAACGGAACTCTAAACCTCAGCTGTGCATGGCATGTACCTAACCCTAACCCTAACCCTAACCTTAACCCTAACCCTAACCCTAACCCTAACCCTAAGAGGCCTAACCCTAAACGGAACTCTAAACCTCAGCTGTGCATTGCATGTGCATAACCCTAACCCTAACCCTAACCCTAACCCTAACCCTAACCCTAAGAGACCTAACCCTAAACGGAACTCTAAACCTCAGCTGTGCATGGCATGTACCTAACCCTAACCCTAACCCTAACCCTAACCCTAACCCTAACCCTAACCCTAACCCTAACCCTAACCCTAACCCTAACCCTAAGAGACCTAACCCTAAACGGAACTTTAAACCTCAGATGTGCATGGCATATACCTAACCCTAACCCTAACCCTAACCCTAACCCTAACCCTAACCCTAACCCTAACCCTAATCCTGACCCTAAGAGGCCCATCCCAAAACGGAACTCTAAACCTCAGTTGTGCATGGCATGTACATAAGCCTAACCCTAACCCTAACCCTAACCCTAACCCTAACCCTAACCCTAAACCTAACCCTAATCCTGACCCTAAGAGGCCTAACCCTAAACGGAACTCTAAACCTCAGCTGTGCATGGCATCTAGGTAACCCTAACCCTAACCCTAACCCTAACCCTAACTCAGAACCTCAGCTGTGCATGGCATGTGCATAACCCTAACCCTAACCCTAACCGTAACCCTAACCGTAACCCTAAGAGACCTAACACTAAACGGAACTCTAAACCTCAGCTGTGCATGGCATGTACCTAACCCTAACCCTAACCCTAACCCTAACCCTAACCCTAACCCTAACCCTAACCCTAATAGAGCTAACCCTAAACGGAGCTCTAAACCTCAGCTGTGCATGGCATGTAGGTAACCCTAACCCTAACCCTAACCGTAACCCTAACCCTAACCGTAACCCTAACCCTAACCGTAACCCTAATCCTAACCCTAACCCTAACCCTAACCCTAACCCTAACCCTAACCCTAATCCTGACCCTAAGAGGCCTATCCCTAAACGGAACTCTAAACCTCAGCTGTGCATGGCGTGTACATAACCCTAACCCTAACCCTAACCCTAACCCTAACCCTAACCCTAAACCTAACCCTAATCCTGACCCTAAGAGGCCTAACCCTAAACGCAACTCTAAACCTCAGCTGTGCATGGCATCTAGGTAACCCTAACCCTAACCCTAACCCTAACCCTAACTCAGAACCTCAGCTGTGCATGGCATGTGCATAACCCTAACCCTAACCCTAACCGTAACCCTAACCGTAACCCTAAGAGACCTAACCCTAAACGGAACTCTAAACCTCAGATGTGCATGGCATATACCTAACCCTAACCCTAACCCTAACCCTAACCCTAACCCTAACCCTAACCCTAATCCTGACCCTAAGAGGCCTAACACTAAACGGAACTCTAAACCTCAGCTGTGCATGGCATGTACCTAACCCTAACCCTAACCCTAACCTTAACCCTAACCCTAACCCTAACCCTAACCCTAAGAGACCTAACCCTAAACGGAACTCAAAACCTCAGCTGTGCATGGCTTGTACCTAACCCTAACCCTAACCCTAACCCTAACCCTAACCCTAACCCTAACCCTAACCCTAACCCTAAGAGACCTAACCCTAAACGGAACTCTAAACCTCAGATGTGCATGGCATATACCTAACCCTAACCCTAATCCTAACCCTAACCCTAACCCTAACCCTAATCCTGACCCTAAGAGGCCTAACCCTAAACGGAACTCTAAACCTCAGCTGTGCATGGCATGTGCATAACCCTAACCCTAACCCTAACCGTAACCCTAACCCTAACCCTAAGAGACCTAACCCTAAACGGAACTCTAAACCTCAGATGTGCATGGCATATACCTAACCCTAACCCTAACCCTAACCCTAACCCTAACCCTAACCCTAACCCTAATCCTGACCCTAAGAGGCCTAACCCTAAACGGAACTCTAAACCTCAGCTGTGCATGGCATGTACCTAACCCTAACCCTAACCCTAACCTTAACCCTAACCCTAACCCTAACCCTAACCCTAAGAGGCCTAACCCTAAACGGAACTCTAAACCTCAGCTGTGCATTGCATGTGCATAACCCTAACCCTAACCCTAACCCTAACCCTAACCCTAACCCTAAGAGACCTAACCCTAAACGGAACTCTAAACCTCAGCTGTGCATGGCATGTACCTAACCCTAACCCTAACCCTAACCCTAACCCTAACCCTAACCCTAACCCTAACCCTAACCCTAACCCTAACCCTAACCCTAAGAGACCTAACCCTAAACGGAACTTTAAACCTCAGATGTGCATGGCATATACCTAACCCTAACCCTAACCCTAACCCTAACCCTAACCCTAACCCTAACCCTAACCCTAATCCTGACCCTAAGAGGCCCATCCCAAAACGGAACTCTAAACCTCAGTTGTGCATGGCATGTACATAAGCCTAACCCTAACCCTAACCCTAACCCTAACCCTAACCCTAACCCTAAACCTAACCCTAATCCTGACCCTAAGAGGCCTAACCCTAAACGGAACTCTAAACCTCAGCTGTGCATGGCATCTAGGTAACCCTAACCCTAACCCTAACCCTAACCCTAACTCAGAACCTCAGCTGTGCATGGCATGTGCATAACCCTAACCCTAACCCTAACCGTAACCCTAACCGTAACCCTAAGAGACCTAACACTAAACGGAACTCTAAACCTCAGCTGTGCATGGCATGTACCTAACCCTAACCCTAACCCTAACCCTAACCCTAACCCTAACCCTAACCCTAACCCTAATAGAGCTAACCCTAAACGGAGCTCTAAACCTCAGCTGTGCATGGCATGTAGGTAACCCTAACCCTAACCCTAACCGTAACCCTAACCCTAACCGTAACCCTAACCCTAACCGTAACCCTAATCCTAACCCTAACCCTAACCCTAACCCTAACCCTAACCCTAACCCTAATCCTGACCCTAAGAGGCCTATCCCTAAACGGAACTCTAAACCTCAGCTGTGCATGGCGTGTACATAACCCTAACCCTAACCCTAACCCTAACCCTAACCCTAACCCTAAACCTAACCCTAATCCTGACCCTAAGAGGCCTAACCCTAAACGCAACTCTAAACCTCAGCTGTGCATGGCATCTAGGTAACCCTAACCCTAACCCTAACCCTAACCCTAACTCAGAACCTCAGCTGTGCATGGCATGTGCATAACCCTAACCCTAACCCTAACCGTAACCCTAACCGTAACCCTAAGAGACCTAACACTAAACGGAACTCTAAACCTCAGCTGTGCATGGCATGTACCTAACCCTAACCCTAACCCTAACCCTAACCCTAACCCTAACCCTAACCCTAACCCTAATAGAGCTAACCCTAAACGGAGCTCTAAACCTCAGCTGTGCATGGCATGTAGGTAACCCTAACCCTAACCCTAACCGTAACCCTAACCCTAACCGTAACCCTAACCCTAACCGTAACCCTAATCCTAACCCTAACCCTAACCCTAACCCTAACCCTAACCCTAACCCTAATCCTGACCCTAAGAGGCCTATCCCTAAACGGAACTCTAAACCTCAGCTGTGCATGGCGTGTACATAACCCTAACCCTAACCCTAACCCTAACCCTAACCCTAAACCTAACCCTAATCCTGACCCTAAGAGGCCTAACCCTAAACGCAACTCTAAACCTCAGCTGTGCATGGCATGTAAGTAACCCTAACCCTAACCCTAACCGTAACCCTAATCCTGACCCTAAACAGGCCTATCCCTAAACGGAACTCTAAACCTCAGCTGTGCATGGCATGTACATAACCCTAACCCTAACCGTAACCCTAACCCTAACCGTAACCCTAACCCTAACCCTAACCATAATCCTGACCCTAAGAGGCCTAACCCTAAACAGAACTCTAAACCTTAGCTGTGCATGGCATGTAGGTAACCCTAACCTTAACCCTAACCCTAACCCTAACCCTAACCCTATGAGGCCTAACCCTAAACGGAACTCTAAACCTCAGCTGTGCATGGCATGTACCTAACACTAACCCTAACCCTAACCCTAACCCTAACCCTAACCCTAACCCTAACCCTAACCCTAAGAGGCCTAACCCTAAACGGAGCTCTAAACCTCAGCTGTGCATGGCATGTAGGTAACCCTAACCCTAACCCTAACCCTAACCGTAACCCTAACCCTAACCGTAACCCTATCCTAACCCTAACCCTAACCCTATTCCTAACCCTAACCCTAACCCTAACCCTAACCCTAACCCTAACCCTAACCCTAACCCTAAGCCTAACCCTAAGAGGCCTAACCCTAAACGGAGCTCTAAACCTCAGCTGTGCATGGCATGTAGGTAACCCTAACCCTAACCCTAACCCTAACCGTAACCCTAACCCTAACCGTAACCCTAATCCTAACCCTAACCCTAATCCTAACCCTAACCCTAACCCTAACCCTAACCCTAACCCTAACCCTAACCCTAATCCTGACCCTAAGAGGCCTAACCCTAAACGGAACTCTAAACCTCAGCTCTGCATGGCATGTGCATAACCCTAACCCTAACCCTAACCGTAACCCTAACCGTAACCCTAAGAGACCTAACCCTAAACGGAACTCTAAACCTCAGATGTGCATGGCATATACCTAACCCTAACCCTAACCCTAACCCTAACCCTAACCCTAACCCTAACCCTTATCCTGACCCTAAGAGGCCTAACACTAAACGGAACTCTAAACCTCAGCTGTGCATGGCATGTACCTAACCCTAACCCTAACCCTAACCTTAAGCCTAACCCTAACCCTAACCCTAACCCTAAGAGACCTAACCCTAAACGGAACTCAAAACCTCAGCTGTGCATGGCTTGTACCTAACCCTAACCCTAACCCTAACCCTAACCCTAACCCTAACCCTAACCCTAACCCTAACCCTAAGAGACCTAACCCTAAACGGAACTCTAAACCTCAGATATGCATGGCATATACCTAACCCTAACCCTAATCCTAACCCTAACCCTAACCCTAACCCTAATCCTGACCCTAAGAGGCCTAACCCTAAACGGAACTCTAAACCTCAGCTGTGCATGGCATGTGCATAACCCTAACCCTAACCCTAACCCTAACCCTAACCCTAACCCTAAGAGACCTAACCCTAAACGGAACTCTAAACCTCAGATGTGCATGGCATATACCTAACCCTAACCCTAACCCTAACCCTAACCCTAACCCTAACCCTAACCCTAATCCTGACCCTAAGAGGCCTAACCCTAAACGGAACTCTAAACCTCAGCTGTGCATGGCATGTACCTAACCCTAACCCTAACCCTAACCTTAACCCTAACCCTAACCCTAACCCTAACCCTAAGAGGCCTAACCCTAAACGGAACTCTAAACCTCAGCTGTGCATTGCATGTGCATAACCCTAACCCTAACCCTAACCCTAACCCTAACCCTAAGAGACCTAACCCTAAACGGAACTCAAAACCTCAGCTGTGCATGGCATGTACCTAACCCTAACCCTAACCCTAACCCTAACCCTAACCCTAACCCTAACCCTAACCCTAAGAGACCTAACCCTAAACGGAACTCTAAACCTCAGATGTGCATGGCATATACCTAACCCTAACCCTAACCCTAACCCTAACCCTAACCCTAACCCTAATCCTGACCCTAAGAGGCCTAACCCTAAACGGAACTCTAAACCTCAGCTGTGCATGGCATGTGCATAACCCTAACCCTAACCCTAACCGTAACCCTAACCGTAACCCTAAGAGACCTAACACTAAACGGAACTCTAAACCTCAGCTGTGCATGGCATGTACCTAACCCTAACCCTAACCCTAACCCTAACCCTAAAAGACCTAACCCTAAATGGAACTCTAAACCTCAGCTGTGCATGGCATGTACCTAACCCTAACCCTTACCCTAACCCTAACCCTAACCCTAACACTAACCCTAACCCTAACCCTAAGAGGCCTAACCCTAAACGGAGCTCTAAACCTCAGCTGTGCATGGCATGTAGGTAACCCTAACCCTAACCGTAACCCTAACCCTAACCCTAACCGTAACCCTAACCCTAACCCTAACCCTAACCCTAACCCTAACCCTAACCCTAACCCTAACCCTAACCCTAACCCTAACCCTAACCCTAACCCTGACCCTAAGAGGCCTATCCCAAAACGGAACTCTAAACCTCAACTGTGCATGGCATGTACATAACCCTAACCCTAACCCTAACCCTAACCCTAACCTTAACCCTAAACCTAACCCTAATCCTGACCCTAAGAGGCCTAACCCTAAACGCAACTCTAAACCTCAGCTGTGCATGGCATGTAAGTAACCCTAACCCTTACCCTAACCCTAACCCTAACCCTAACCCTGACCCTAAGAGGCCTAACCCTAAACGGAACTCTAAACCTCAGCTGTGCATTGCATGTGCATAACCCTAACCCTAACCC
>NW_026599591.1:1994375-2004375 GCF_023634155.1 Falco peregrinus | reverse complement strand
TAACCCTAACCCTAACCCTAACCCTAACCCTAACCCTAACCCTAATCCTGACCCTAAGAGGCCTATCCCTAAACGGAACTCTAAACCTCAGCTGTGCATGGCGTGTACATAACCCTAACCCTAACCCTAACCCTAACCCTAACCCTAAACCTAACCCTAATCCTGACCCTAAGAGGCCTAACCCTAAACGGAACTCTAAACCTCAGCTGTGCATGGCATGTAAGTAACCCTAACCCTAACCCTAACCCTAACCGTAACCCTAATCCTGACCCTAAAGAGGCCTATCCCTAAACGGAACTATAAACCTCAGCTGTGCATGGCATGTACATAACCCTAACCCTAACCCTAACCCTAACCCTAACCGTAACCCTAACCCTAACCCTAACCCTAATCCTGACCCTAAGAGGCCTAACCCTAAACAGAACTCTAAACCTCAGCTGTGCATGGCATGTAGGTAACCCTAACCTTAACCCTAACCCTAACCCTAACCCTAACCCTATGAGGCCTAACCTAAACGGAACTCTAAACCTCAGCTGTGCATGGCATGTACCTAACCCTAACCCTAACCCTAACCCTAACCCTAACCCTAACCCTAACCCTAACCCTAACCCTAACCCTAACCCTAACCCTAAGAGGCCTAACCCTAAACGGAACTTTAAACCTCAGCTGTGCATGGCATGTAGGTAACCCTAACCCTAACCCTAACCCTAACCGTAACCCTAACCCTAACCGTAACCCTAATCCTAACCCTAACCCTAATCCTAACCCTAACCCTAACCCTAACCCTAACCCTAACCCTAACCCTAATCCTGACCCTAAGAGACCTAACCCTAAACGGAACTCAAAACCTCCGCTGTGCATGGCTTGTACCTAACCAACCCTAACCCTAACCCTAACCCTAACCCTAACCCTAACCCTAACCCTAACCCTAACCCTAACCCTAAGAGACCTAACCCTAAACGGAACTCAAAACCTCAGCTGTGCATGGCTTGTACCTAACCCTAACCCTAACCCTAACCCTAACCCTAACCCTAACCCTAACCCTAACCCTAATCCTGACCCTAAGAGGCCTAACCCTAAACGGAACTCTAAACCTCAGCTGTGCATGGCATGTACCTAACCCTAACCCTAACCCTAACCTTAACCCTAACCCTAACCCTAACCCTAACCCTGAGAGGCCTAACCCTAAACGGAACTCAAAACCTCAGCTGTGCATGGCATGTACCTAACCCTAACCCTAACCCTAACCCTAACCCTAACCCTAACCCTAACCCTAACCCTAACCCTAACCCTAACCCTAACCCTAACCCTAACCCTAAGAGACCTAACCCTAAACGGAACTCTAAACCTCAGATGTGCATGGCATATACCTAACCCTAACCCTAATCCTAACCCTAACCCTAACCCTAACCCTAACCCTAATCCTGACCCTAAGAGGCCTAACCCTAAACGGAACTCTAAACCTCAGCTGTGCATGGCATGTGCATAACCCTAACCCTAACCCTAACCGTAACCCTAACCGTAACCCTAAGAGACCTAACCCTAAACGGAACTCTAAACCTCAGATGTGCATGGCATATACCTAACCCTAACCCTAACCCTAACCCTAACCCTAACCCTAACCCTAACCCTAATCCTGACCCTAAGAGGCCTAACACTAAACGGAACTCTAAACCTCAGCTGTGCATGGCATGTACCTAACCCTAACCCTAACCTTAACCCTAACCCTAACCCTAACCCTAACCCTAACCCTAACCCTAAGAGACCTAACCCTAAACGGAACTCAAAACCTCAGCTGTGCATGGCTTGTACCTAACCCTAACCCTAACCCTAACCCTAACCCTAACCCTAACCCTAACCCTAACCCTAACCCTAAGAGACCTAACCCTAAACGGAACTCTAAACCTCAGATGTGCATGGCATATACCTAACCCTAACCCTAATCCTAACCCTAACCCTAACCCTAACCCTAATCCTGACCCTAAGAGGCCTAACCCTAAACGGAACTCTAAACCTCAGCTGTGCATGGCATGTGCATAACCCTAACCCTAACCCTAACCGTAACCCTAACCGTAACCCTAAGAGACCTAACCCTAAACGGAACTCTAAACCTCAGATGTGCATGGCATATACCTAACCCTAACCCTAACCCTAATCCTGACCCTAAGAGGCCTAACCCTAAACGGAACTCTAAACCTCAGCTGTGCATGGCATGTACCTAACCCTAACCCTAACCCTAACCTTAACCCTAACCCTAACCCTAACCCTAACCCTAAGAGGCCTAACCCTAAACGGAACTCTAAACCTCAGCTGTGCATTGCATGTGCATAACCCTAACCCTAACCCTAACCCTAAACCTAACCCTAACCCTAATCCTAACCCTAACCCTAACCCTAAGAGACCTAACCCTAAACGGAACTTTAAACCTCAGATGTGCATGGCATATACCTAACCCTAACCCTAACCCTAACCCTAACCCTAACCCTAACCCTAACCCTAACCCTAATCCTGACCCTAAGAGGCCCATCCCAAAACGGAACTCTAAACCTCAGTTGTGCATGGCATGTACATAAGCCTAACCCTAACCCTAACCCTAACCCTAACCCTAACCCTAACCCTAAACCTAACCCTAATCCTGACCCTAAGAGGCCTAACCCTAAACGGAACTCTAAACCTCAGCTGTGCATGGCATCTAGGTAACCCTAACCCTAACCCTAACCCTAACCCTAACTCAGAACCTCAGCTGTGCATGGCATGTGCATAACCCTAACCCTAACCCTAACCGTAACCCTAACCGTAACCCTAAGAGACCTAACACTAAACGGAACTCTAAACCTCAGCTGTGCATGGCATGTACCTAACCCTAACCCTAACCCTAACCCTAACCCTAACCCTAACCCTAACCCTAACCCTAATAGAGCTAACCCTAAACGGAGCTCTAAACCTCAGCTGTGCATGGCATGTAGGTAACCCTAATCCTAACCCTAACCGTAACCCTAACCCTAACCGTAACCCTAACCCTAACCGTAACCCTAATCCTAACCCTAACCCTAACCCTAACCCTAACCCTAACCCTAACCCTAATCCTGACCCTAAGAGGCCTATCCCTAAACGGAACTCTAAACCTCAGCTGTGCATGGCGTGTACATAACCCTAACCCTAACCCTAACCCTAACCCTAACCCTAACCCTAACCCTAACCCTAACCCTAATCCTGACCCTAAGAGGCCTAACCCTAAACGCAACTCTAAACCTCAGCTGTGCATGGCATGTAAGTAACCCTAACCCTAACCCTAACCGTAACCCTAATCCTGACCCTAAACAGGCCTATCCCTAAACGGAACTCTAAACCTCAGCTGTGCATGGCATGTACATAACCCTAACCCTAACCGTAACCCTAACCCTAACCGTAACCCTAACCCTAACCCTAACCATAATCCTGACCCTAAGAGGCCTAACCCTAAACAGAACTCTAAACCTTAGCTGTGCATGGCATGTAGGTAACCCTAACCTTAACCCTAACCCTAACCCTAACCCTAACCCTAACCCTAACCCTATGAGGCCTAACCCTAAACGGAACTCTAAACCTCAGCTGTGCATGGCATGTACCTAACACTAACCCTAACCCTAACCCTAACCCTAACCCTAACCCTAACCCTAACCCTAACCCTAAGAGGCCTAACCCTAAACGGAGCTCTAAACCTCAGCTGTGCATGGCATGTAGGTAACCCTAACCCTAACCCTAACCCTAACCGTAACCCTAACCCTAACCGTAACCCTATCCTAACACTAACCCTAACCCTATTCCTAACCCTAACCCTAACCCTAACCCTAACCCTAATAGAGCTAACCCTAAACGGAGCTCTAAACCTCAGCTGTGCATGGCATGTAGGTAACCCTAATCCTAACCCTAACCGTAACCCTAACCCTAACCGTAACCCTAACCCTAACCGTAACCCTAATCCTAACCCTAACCCTAACCCTAACCCTAACCCTAACCCTAACCCTAATCCTGACCCTAAGAGGCCTATCCCTAAACGGAACTCTAAACCTCAGCTGTGCATGGCGTGTACATAACCCTAACCCTAACCCTAACCCTAACCCTAACCCTAACCCTAACCCTAACCCTAACCCTAATCCTGACCCTAAGAGGCCTAACCCTAAACGCAACTCTAAACCTCAGCTGTGCATGGCATGTAAGTAACCCTAACCCTAACCCTAACCGTAACCCTAATCCTGACCCTAAACAGGCCTATCCCTAAACGGAACTCTAAACCTCAGCTGTGCATGGCATGTACATAACCCTAACCCTAACCGTAACCCTAACCCTAACCGTAACCCTAACCCTAACCCTAACCATAATCCTGACCCTAAGAGGCCTAACCCTAAACAGAACTCTAAACCTTAGCTGTGCATGGCATGTAGGTAACCCTAACCTTAACCCTAACCCTAACCCTAACCCTAACCCTAACCCTAACCCTATGAGGCCTAACCCTAAACGGAACTCTAAACCTCAGCTGTGCATGGCATGTACCTAACACTAACCCTAACCCTAACCCTAACCCTAACCCTAACCCTAACCCTAACCCTAACCCTAACCCTAACCCTAACCCTAAGAGGCCTAACCCTAAACGGAGCTCTAAACCTCAGCTGTGCATGGCATGTAGGTAACCCTAACCCTAACCCTAACCCTAACCGTAACCCTAACCCTAACCGTAACCCTATCCTAACACTAACCCTAACCCTATTCCTAACCCTAACCCTAACCCTAACCCTAACCCTAACCCTAACCCTAACCCTAACCCTAACCCTAAGAGGCCTAACCCTAAACGGAGCTCTAAATCTCAGCTGTGCATGGCATGTAGGTAACCCTAACCCTAACCCTAACCCTAACCGTAACCCTAACCCTAACCGTAACCCTAATCCTAACCCTAACCCTAACCCTATTCCTAACCCTAACCCTAACCCTAACCCTAACCCTAACCCTAATCCTGACCCTAAGAGGCCTAACCCTAAACGGAACTCTAAACCTCAGCTGTGTATGGCATGTGCATAACCCTAACCCTAACCCTAACCGTAACCCTAACCGTAACCCTAAGAGACCTAACCCTAAACGGAACTCTAAACCTCAGCTGTGCATGGCATGTACCTAACCCTAACCCTAACCCTAACCCTAACCCTAACCCTAACCCTAACCCTAACCCTAAAAGACCTAATCCTAAACGGAACTCTAAACCTCAGCTGTGCATGGCATGTACCTAACCCTAACCCTAACCCTAACCCTAACCCTAAAAGACCTAACCCTAAACGGAACTCTAAACCTCAGCTGTGCATGGCATGTACCTAACCCTAACCCTAACCCTAACCCTAACCCTAACCCTAACCCTAACCCTAACCCTAATCCTGACCCTAAGAGGCCTATCCCTAAACGGAACTCTAAACCTCAGCTGTGCATGGCGTGTACATAACCCTAACCCTAACCCTAACCCTAACCCTAACCCTAAACCTAACCCTCATCCTGACCCTAAGAGGCCTAACCCTAAACGCAACTCTAAACCTCAGCTGTGCATGGCATGTAAGTAACCCTAACCCTAACCCTAACCCTAACCGTAACCCTAATCCTGACCCTAAAGAGGCCTATCCCTAAACGGAACTATAAACCTCAGCTGTGCATGGCATGTACATAACCCTAACCCTAACCGTAACCCTAACCCTAACCGTAACCCTAACCCTAACCCTAACCCTAATCCTGACCCTAAGAGGCCTAACCCTAAACAGAACTCTAAACCTCAGCTGTGCATGGCATGTAGGTAACCCTAACCCTAACCCTAACCCTAACCCTAACCCTAACCCTAACCCTAACCCTAACCCTAATCCTGACCCTAAGAGGCCTATCCCTAAACGGAACTCTAAACCTCAGCTGTGCATGGCGTGTACATAACCCTAACCCTAACCCTAACCCTAACCCTAACCCTAAACCTAACCCTAATCCTGACCCTAAGAGGCCTAACCCTAAACGGAACTCTAAACCTCAGCTGTGCATGGCATGTAAGTAACCCTAACCCTAACCCTAACCCTAACCGTAACCGTAATCCTGACCCTAAAGAGGCCTATCCCTAAACGGAACTATAAACCTCAGCTGTGCATGGCATGTACATAACCCTAACCCTAACCGTAACCCTAACCCTAACCGTAACCCTAACCCTAACCCTAACCCTAATCCTGACCCTAAGAGGCCTAACCCTAAACAGAACTCTAAACCTCAGCTGTGCATGGCATGTAGGTAACCCTAACCTTAACCCTAACCCTAACCCTAACCCTAACCCTATGAGGCCTAACCTAAACGGAACTCTAAACCTCAGCTGTGCATGGCATGTACCTAACCCTAACCCTAACCCTAACCCTAACCCTAACCCTAACCCTAACCCTAACCCTAACCCTAACCCTAAGAGGCCTAACCCTAAACGGAGCTCTAAACCTCAGCTGTGCATGGCATGTAGGTAACCCTAACCCTAACCCTAACCCTAACCGTAACCCTAACCCTAACCGTAACCCTAATCCTAACCCTAACCCTAATCCTAACCCTAACCCTAACCCTAACCCTAACCCTAACCCTAACCCTAACCCTAATCCTGACCCTAAGAGGCCTAACCCTAAACGGAACTCTAAACCTCAGCTGTGCATGGCATGTACCTAACCCTAACCCTAACCCTAACCTTAACCCTAACCCTAACCCTAACCCTAACCCTGAGAGGCCTAACCCTAAACGGAACTCAAAACCTCAGCTGTGCATGGCATGTACCTAACCCTAACCCTAACCCTAACCCTAACCCTAACCCTAACCCTAACCCTAACCCTAACCCTAACCCTAACCCTAACCCTAAGAGACCTAACCCTAAACGGAACTCTAAACCTCAGATGTGCATGGCATATACCTAACCCTAACCCTAATCCTAACCCTAACCCTAACCCTAACCCTAACCCTAATCCTGACCCTAAGAGGCCTAACCCTAAACGGAACTCTAAACCTCAGCTGTGCATGGCATGTGCATAACCCTAACCCTAACCCTAACCGTAACCCTAACCGTAACCCTAAGAGACCTAACCCTAAACGGAACTCTAAACCTCAGCTGTGCATGGCATGTAGGTAACCCTAACCTTAACCCTAACCCTAACCCTAACCCTAACCCTATGAGGCCTAACCTAAACGGAACTCTAAACCTCAGCTGTGCATGGCATGTACCTAACCCTAACCCTAACCCTAACCCTAACCCTAACCCTAACCCTAACCCTAACCCTAACCCTAACCCTAAGAGGCCTAACCCTAAACGGAGCTCTAAACCTCAGCTGTGCATGGCATGTAGGTAACCCTAACCCTAACCCTAACCCTAACCGTAACCCTAACCCTAACCGTAACCCTAATCCTAACCCTAACCCTAATCCTAACCCTAACCCTAACCCTAACCCTAACCCTAACCCTAACCCTAACCCTAATCCTGACCCTAAGAGGCCTAACCCTAAACGGAACTCTAAACCTCAGCTGTGCATGGCATGTACCTAACCCTAACCCTAACCCTAACCTTAACCCTAACCCTAACCCTAACCCTAACCCTGAGAGGCCTAACCCTAAACGGAACTCAAAACCTCAGCTGTGCATGGCATGTACCTAACCCTAACCCTAACCCTAACCCTAACCCTAACCCTAACCCTAACCCTAACCCTAACCCTAACCCTAACCCTAACCCTAACCCTAAGAGACCTAACCCTAAACGGAACTCTAAACCTCAGATGTGCATGGCATATACCTAACCCTAACCCTAATCCTAACCCTAACCCTAACCCTAACCCTAACCCTAATCCTGACCCTAAGAGGCCTAACCCTAAACGGAACTCTAAACCTCAGCTGTGCATGGCATGTGCATAACCCTAACCCTAACCCTAACCGTAACCCTAACCGTAACCCTAAGAGACCTAACCCTAAACGGAACTCTAAACCTCAGATGTGCATGGCATATACCTAACCCTAACCCTAACCCTAACCCTAACCCTAACCCTAACCCTAACCCTAATCCTGACCCTAAGAGGCCTAACACTAAACGGAACTCTAAACCTCAGCTGTGCATGGCATGTACCTAACCCTAACCCTAACCCTAACCTTAACCCTAACCCTAACCCTAACCCTAACCCTAAGAGACCTAACCCTAAACGGAACTCAAAACCTCAGCTGTGCATGGCTTGTACCTAACCCTAACCCTAACCCTAACCCTAACCCTAACCCTAACCCTAACCCTAACCCTAACCCTAAGAGACCTAACCCTAAACGGAACTCTAAACCTCAGATGTGCATGGCATATACCTAACCCTAACCCTAATCCTAACCCTAACCCTAACCCTAACCCTAATACTGACCCTAAGAGGCCTAACCCTAAACGGAACTCTAAACCTCAGCTGTGCATGGCATGTGCATAACCCTAACCCTAACCCTAACCGTAACCCTAACCGTAACCCTAAGAGACCTAACCCTAAACGGAACTCTAAACCTCAGCTGTGCATGGCATGTACCTAACCCTAACCCTAACCCTAACCCTAACCCTAACCCTAACCCTAACCCTAACCCTAACCCTAACCCTAACCCTAACCCTAAGAGACCTAACCCTAAACGGAACTTTAAACCTCAGATGTGCATGGCATATACCTAACCCTAACCCTAACCCTAACCCTAACCCTAACCCTAACCCTAACCCTAATCCTGACCCTAAGAGGCCCATCCCAAAACGGAACTCTAAACCTCAGTTGTGCATGGCATGTACATAAGCCTAACCCTAACCCTAACCCTAACCCTAACCCTAACCCTAACCCTAAACCTAACCCTAATCCTGACCCTAAGAGGCCTAACCCTAAACGGAACTCTAAACCTCAGCTGTGCATGGCATCTAGGTAACCCTAACCCTAACCCTAACCCTAACCCTAACTCAGAACCTCAGCTGTGCATGGCATGTGCATAACCCTAACCCTAACCCTAACCGTAACCCTAACCGTAACCCTAAGAGACCTAACACTAAACGGAACTCTAAACCTCAGCTGTGCATGGCATGTACCTAACCCTAACCCTAACCCTAACCCTAACCCTAACCCTAACCCTAACCCTAACCCTAACCCTAATAGAGCTAACCCTAAACGGAGCTCTAAACCTCAGCTGTGCATGGCATGTAGGTAACCCTAACCCTAACCCTAACCGTAACCCTAACCCTAACCGTAACCCTAACCCTAACCGTAACCCTAATCCTAACCCTAAGCCTAACCCTAACCCTAATCCTAACCCTAACCCTAATCCTGACCCTAAGAGGCCTATCCCTAAACGGAACTCTAAACCTCAGCTGTGCATGGCGTGTACATAACCCTAACCCTAACCCTAACCCTAACCCTAACCCTAAACCTAACCCTAATCCTGACCCTAAGAGGCCTAACCCTAAACGCAACTCTAAACCTCAGCTGTGCATGGCATGTAAGTAACCCTAACCCTAACCCTAACCCTAACCCTAATCCTGACCCTAAACAGGCCTATCCCTAAACGGAACTCTAAACCTCAGCTGTGCATGGCATGTACATAACCCTAACCCTAACCGTAACCCTAACCCTAACCGTAACCCTAACCCTAACCCTAACCATAATCCTGACCCTAAGAGGCCTAACCCTAAACAGAACTCTAAACCTTAGCTGTGCATGGCATGTAGGTAACCCTAACCTTAACCCTAACCCTAACCCTAACCCTAACCCTAACCCTATGAGGCCTAACCCTAAACGGAACTCTAAACCTCAGCTGTGCATGGCATGTACCTAACACTAACCCTAACCCTAACCCTAACCCTAACCCTAACCCTAACCCTAACCCTAACCCTAACCCTAACCCTAACCCTAAAAGACCTAATCCTAAACGGAACTCTAAACCTCAGCTGTGCATGGCATGTACCTAACCCTAACCCTAACCCTAACCTTTAACC
>NW_026599591.1:1959375-1961875 GCF_023634155.1 Falco peregrinus | reverse complement strand
TCTAAACCTCAGATGTGCATGGCATGTACCTAACCCTAACCCTAACCCTAACCCTAACCCTAACCCTAACCCTAACCCTAACCCTAACCCTAACCCTAACCCTAAGAGACCTAACCCTACACGGAACTCTAAACCTCAGCTGTGCATGGCATGTATCTAACCCTAACCCTAACCCTAACCCTAACCCTAACCCTAACCCTAACCCTAACCCTAACCCTAACCCTAAGAGACCTAACCCTAAACGGAACTCAAAACCTCAGCTGTGCATGGCTTGTACCTAAGCCTAACCCTAACCCTAACCCTAACCCTAACCCTAACCCTAACCCTAACCCTAAGAGACCTAACCCTAAACGGAACTCTAAACCTCAGATGTGCATGGCATATACCTAACCCTAACCCTAACCCTAACCCTAACCCTAAACCTAATCCTGACCCTAAGAGGCCTAACCCTAAACGGAACTCTAAACCTCAGCTGTGCATGGCATGTACCTAACCCTAACCCTAACCCTAACCCTAACCCTAACCCTAACCCTAACCCTAACCCTAAAAGACCTAACCCTAAACGGAACTCTAAACCTCAGCTGTGCATGGCATGTACCTAACCCTAACCCTAACCCTAACCTTAACCCTAACCCTAACCCTAACCTTACCCTAACCCTAAGAGGCCTAACCCTAAACGGAACTCTAAACCTCAGCTGTGCATTGCATGTGCATAACCCTAACCCTAACCCTAAACCTAACCCTAACCCTAACCCTAACCCTAACCCTAACCCTAACCGTAACCCTAAGAGACCTAACCCTAAACGGAACTATAAACCTCAGCTGTGCATGGCATGTACCTAACCCTAACCCTAACCCTAACCCTAACCCTAACCCTAACCCTAACCCTAACCCTAACCCTAACCCTAAGAGACCTAACCCTAAACGGAACTCAAAACCTCAGCTGTGCATGGCATGTACCTAACCCTAACCCTAACCCTAATCCTGACCCTAAGAGGCCCATCCCAAAACGGAACTCTAAACCTCAGATGTGCATGGCATGTACCTAACCCTAACCCTAACCCTAACCCTAACCCTAACCCTAACCCTAACCCTAACCCTAACCCTAAGAGACCTAACCCTAAACGGAACTCTAAACCTCAGATGTGCATGGCATGTACCTAACCCTAACCCTAACCCTAACCCTAACCCTAACCCTAACCGTAACCCTAAGAGACCTAACCCTACACGGAACTATAAACCTCAGATGTGCATGGCATGTATCTAACCCTAACCCTAACCCTAACCCTAACCCTAACCCTAACCGTAACCCTAAGAGACCTAACCCTACACGGAACTATAAACCTCAGATGTGCATGGCATGTACATAACCCTAACCCTAACCCTAACCCTAACCCTAACCCTAACCCTAACCCTAACCCTAACCCTAACCCTAACCCTAAGAGACCTAACCCTAAACGGAACTCTAAACCTCAGATGTGCATGGCATGTACCTAACCCTAACCCTAACCCTAACCCTAACCCTAACCCTAACCCTAACCCTAACCCTAACCGTAACCCTAAGAGACCTAACCCTACACGGAACTCTAAACCTCAGCTGTGCATGGCATGTATCTAACCCTAACCCTAACCCTAACCCTAACCCTAACCCTAACCCTAACCCTAACCCTAACCCTAAGAGACCTAACCCTAAACGGAACTCAAAACCTCAGCTGTGCATGGCATGTACCTAACCCTAACCCTAACCCTAACCCTAACCCTAACCCTAACCCTAACCCTAACCCTAACCCTAACCCTAACCCTAAGAGACCTAACCCTAAACGGAACTATAAACCTCAGATGTGCATGGCATATACCTAACCCTAACCCTAACCCTAACCCTAACCCTAACCCTAATCCTGACCCTAAGAGGCCCATCCCAAAACGGAACTCTAAACCTCAGCTGTGCATGGCATGTACATAACCCTAACCCTAACCCTAACCCTAACCCTAACCCTAACCCTAACCCTAACCCTAACCCTAATCCTGACCCTAAGAGGCCTAACCCTAAACGGAACTCTAAACCTCAGCTGTGCATGGCATGTAGGTAACCCTAACCCTAACCCTAACCCTAACCCTGACCCAAAGAGGCCTAACCCTAAACGGAACTCAGAACCTCAGCTGTGCATGGCATGTGCATAACCCTAACCCTAACCCTAACCGTAACCCTAACCCTAACCCTAAGAGACCTAACCCTAAACGGAACTCTAAACCTCAGCTGTGCATGGCATGTACCTAACCCTAACCCTAACCCTAACCCTAACCCTAACCCTAACCCTAACCCTAAGAGGCCTAACCCTAAACGGAGCTCTAAACCTCAGCTGTGCATGGCATGTAGGTAACCCTAAACCTAACCCTAACCGTAACCCTAACCCTAACCGTAACCCTAACCCTAACCCTAAACCTAAGAGAAATAACCCTAAACGGAACTCTAAACCTCAGCTGTGCATGGCATGTAGGT
>NW_026599591.1:1926875-1931875 GCF_023634155.1 Falco peregrinus | reverse complement strand
CTAAACCTCAGCTGTGCATGGCATGTACCTAACCCTAACCCTAACCCTAACCCTAACCCTAACCCTAACCCTAACCCTAACCCTAAAAGACCTAACCCTAAACGGAACTCTAAACCTCAGCTGTGCATGGCATGTACCTAACCCTAACCCTAACCCTAACCTTAACCCTAACCCTAACCCTAACCCTAACCCTAAGAGGCCTAACCCTAAACGGAACTCTAAACCTCAGCTGTGCATTGCATGTGCATAACCCTAACCCTAACCCTAACCCTAACCCTAACCCTAACCCTAACCCTAACCCTAACCGTAACCCTAAGAGACCTAACCCTACACGGAACTCTAAACCTCAGCTGTGCATGGCATGTACCTAACCCTAACCCTAACCCTAACCCTAACCCTAACCCTAACCCTAACCCTAACCCTAAGAGACCTAACCCTAAACGGAACTCAAAACCTCAGCTGTGCATGGCATGTACCTAACCCTAACCCTAACCCTAACCCTAACCCTAAGAGACCTAACCCTAAACGGAACTCAAAACCTCAGCTGTGCATGGCATGTACCTAACCCTAACCCTAACCCTAACCCTAACCCTAACCCTAACCCTAACCCTAACCCTAACCCTAAGAGACCTAACCCTAAACGGAACTCTAAACCTCAGATGTGCATGGCATGTACCTAACCCTAACCCTAACCCTAACCCTAACCCTAACCCTAACCCTAACCCTAACCCTAACCCTAACCCTAACCGTAACCCTAAGAGACCTAACCCTACACGGAACTCTAAACCTCAGCTGTGCATGGCATGTACCTAACCCTAACCCTAACCCTAACCCTAACCCTAACCCTAACCCTAACCCTAACCCTAACCCTAACCCTAAGAGACCTAACCCTAAACGGAACTCAAAACCTCAGCTGTGCATGGCATGTACCTAACCCTAACCCTAACCCTAACCCTAACCCTAACCCTAACCCTAACCCTAACCCTAACCCTAACCCTAACCCTAACCCTAACCCTAACCCTAAGAGACCTAACCCTAAACGGAACTATAAACCTCAGATGTGCATGGCATATACCTAACCCTAACCCTAACCCTAACCCTAACCCTAACCCTAACCCTAATCCTGACCCTAAGAGGCCCATCCCAAAACGGAACTCTAAACCTCAGCTGTGCATGGCATGTACATAACCCTAACCCTAACCCTAACCCTAACCCTAACCCTAACCCTAACCCTAAACCTAACCCTAATCCTGACCCTAAGAGGCCTAACCCTAAACGGAACTCTAAACCTCAGCTGTGCATGGCATGTAGGTAACCCTAACCCTAACCCTAACCCTAACCCTGACCCAAAGAGGCCTAACCCTAAACGGAACTCAGAACCTCAGCTGTGCATGGCATGTGCATAACCCTAACCCTAACCCTAACCCTAACCCTAACCCTAACCCTAACCCTAACCCTAACCCTAACCCTAACCCTAACCCTAACCCTAAACCTAACCCTAATCCTGACCCTAAGAGGCCTAACCCTAAACGCAACTCTAAACCTCAGCTGTGCATGGCATGTAAGTAACCCTAACCCTAACCCTAACCCTAACCCTAATCCTGACCCTAAACAGGCCTATCCCTAAACGGAACTCTAAACCTCAGCTGTGCATGGCATGTACATAACCCTAACCCTAACCGTAACCCTAACCCTAACCGTAACCCTAACCCTAACCCTAACCCTAATCCTGACCCTAAGAGGCCTAACCCTAAACGGAACTCTAAACCTCAGCTGTGCATGGCATGTGCATAACCCTAACCCTAACCCTAACCGTAACCCTAACCGTAACCCTAAGAGACCTAACCCTAAACGGAACTCTAAACCTCAGCTGTGCATGGCATGTACCTAACCCTAACCCTAACCCTAACCCTAACCCTAACCCTAACCCTAAAAGACCTAATCCTAAACGGAACTCTAAACCTCAGCTGTGCATGGCATGTACCTAACCCTAACCCTAACCCTAACCCTAACCCTAACCCTAACCCTAACCCTAACCCTAAGAGGCCTAACCCTAAACAGAGCTCTAAACCTCAGCTGTGCATGGCATGTAGGTAACCCTAACCCTAACCCTAACCGTAACCCTAACCCTAACCGTAACCCTAACCCTAACCCTAACCCTAAGAGAAATAACCCTAAACGGAACTCTAAACCTCAGCTGTGCATGGCATGTAGGTAACCCTAACCCTAACCCTAACCCTAACCCTAACCTTAAGAGACCTAACCCTAAACAGAACTCTAAACCTTCAGCTGTGCATGGCATGTACCTAACCCTAACCCTAACCCTAACCCTAACCCTAACCCTAACCCTAACCCTAACCCTAACCCTAACCGTAACCCTAACCCTAACCCTAACCCTAAGAGACCTAACCCTAAACGGAACTCAAAACCTCAGCTGTGCATGGCTTGTACCTAACCCTAACCCTAACCCTAACCCTAACCCTAACCCTAACCCTAACCCTAAGAGACCTAACCCTAAACGGAACTCTAAACCTCAGATGTGCATGGCATATACCTAACCCTAACCCTAACCCTAACCCTAACCCTAAACCTAATCCTGACCCTAAGAGGCCTAACCCTAAACGGAACTCTAAACCTCAGCTGTGCATGGCATGTACCTAACCCTAACCCTAACCCTAACCCTAACCCTAACCCTAACCCTAACCCTAACCCTAAAAGACCTAACCCTAAACGGAACTCTAAACCTCAGCTGTGCATGGCATGTACCTAACCCTAACCCTAACCCTAACCTTAACCCTAACCCTAACCCTAACCCTAACCCTAAGAGGCCTAACCCTAAACGGAACTCTAAACCTCAGCTGTGCATTGCATGTGCATAACCCTAACCCTAACCCTAAACCTAACCCTAACCCTAACCTTAACCCTAACCCTAACCCTAACCGTAACCCTAAGAGACCTAACCCTACACGGAACTCTAAACCTCAGCTGTGCATGGCATGTACCTAACCCTAACCCTAACCCTAACCCTAACCCTAACCCTAACCCTAACCCTAACCCTAACCCTAACCCTAACCCTAACCCTAAGAGACCTAACCCTAAACGGAACTCAAAACCTCAGCTGTGCATGGCATGTACCTAACCCTAACCCTAACCCTAACCCTAACCCTAAGAGACCTAACCCTAAACGGAACTCAAAACCTCAGCTGTGCATGGCATGTACCTAACCCTAACCCTAACCCTAACCCTAACCCTAACCCTAACCCTAACCGTAACCCTAAGAGACCTAACCCTACACGGAACTCTAAACCTCAGCTGTGCATGGCATGTATCTAACCCTAACCCTAACCCTAACCCTAACCCTAACCCTAACCCTAACCCTAACCCTAACCCTAACCCTAACCCTAAGAGACCTAACCCTAAACGGAACTCAAAACCTCAGCTGTGCATGGCATGTACCTAACCCTAACCCTAACCCTAACCCTAACCCTAACCCTAACCCTAACCCTAACCCTAACCCTAACCCTAACCCTAAGAGACCTAACCCTAAACGGAACTATAAACCTCAGATGTGCATGGCATATACCTAACCCTAACCCTAACCCTAACCCTAACCCTAACCCTAACCGTAACCCTAAGAGACCTAACCCTACACGGAACTCTAAACCTCAGCTGTGCATGGCATGTACCTAACCCTAACCCTAACCCTAACCCTAACCCTAACCCTAACCCTAACCCTAACCCTAACCCTAACCCTAAGAGACCTAACCCTAAACGGAACTCAAAACCTCAGCTGTGCATGGCATGTACCTAACCCTAACCCTAACCCTAACCCTAACCGTAAGAGACCTAACCCTAAACGGAACTCAAAACCTCAGCTGTGCATGGCATGTACCTAACCCTAACCCTAACCCTAACCCTAACCCTAACCCTAACCCTAACCCTAACCCTAACCCTAAGAGACCTAACCCTAAACGGAACTCTAAACCTCAGATGTGCATGGCATGTACCTAACCCTAACCCTAACCCTAACCCTAACCCTAACCCTAACCCTAACCCTAACCCTAACCCTAACCCTAACCCTAACCGTAACCCTAAGAGACCTAACCCTACACGGAACTCTAAACCTCAGCTGTGCATGGCATGTATCTAACCCTAACCCTAACCCTAACCCTAACCCTAACCCTAACCCTAACCCTAACCCTAACCCTAACCCTAAGAGACCTAACCCTAAACGGAACTCAAAACCTCAGCTGTGCATGGCATGTACATAACCCTAACCCTAACCCTAACCCTAACCCTAACCCTAACCCTAACCCTAACCCTAACCCTAACCCTAACCGTAACCCTAACCCTAAGAGACCTAACCCTAAACGGAACTCTAAACCTCAGATGTGCATGGCATATACCTAACCCTAACCCTAACCCTAACCCTAACCCTAACCCTAATCCTGACCCTAAGAGGCCCATCCCAAAACGGAACTCTAAACCTCAGCTGTGCATGGCATGTACATAACCCTAACCCTAACCCTAACCCTAACCCTAACCCTAACCCTAACCCTAACCCTAACCCTAACCCTAACCCTAACCCTAAGAGACCTAACCCTAAACGGAACTCAAAACCTCAGCTGTGCATGGCATGTACCTAACCCTAACCCTAACCCTAACCCTAACCCTAAGAGACCTAACCCTAAACGGAACTCAAAACCTCAGCTGTGCATGGCATGTACCTAACCCTAACCCTAACCCTAACCCTAACCCTAACCCTAACCCTAACCCTAAGAGACCTAACCCTAAACGGAACTCTAAACCTCAGATGTGCATGGCATGTACCTAACCCTAACCCTAACCCTAACCCTAACCCTAACCCTAACCCTAACCCTAACCCTAACCCTAACCCTAACCCTAAGAGACCTAACCCTAAACGGAACTATAAACCTCAGATGTGCATGGCATATACCTAACCCTAACCCTAACCCTAACCCTAACCCTAACCCTAATCC
>NW_026599591.1:1914375-1916875 GCF_023634155.1 Falco peregrinus | reverse complement strand
TAAGAGGCCTAACCCTAAACGGAACTCTAAACCTCAGCTGTGCATGGCATGTACCTAACCCTAACCCTAACCCTAACCCTAACCCTAACCCTAACCCTAACCGTAACCCTAACCGTAACCCTAACCGTAACCCTAAGAGACCTAACCCTAAACGGAACTCTAAACCTCAGCTGTGCATGGCATGTACCTAACCCTAACCCTAACCCTAACCCTAACCCTAACCCTAACCCTAAAAGACCTAATCCTAAACGGAACTCTAAACCTCAGCTGTGCATGGCATGTACCTAACCCTAACCCTAACCCTAACCTTAACCCTAACCCTAACCCTAACCCTAACCCTAAGAGGCCTAACCCTAAACGGAGCTCTAAACCTCAGCTGTGCATGGCATGTAGGTAACCCTAACCCTAACCCTAACCGTAACCCTAACCCTAAGCGTAACCCTAACCCTAACCCTAACCCTAAGAGAAATAACCCTAAACGGAACTCTAAACCTCAGCTGTGCATGGCATGTAGGTAACCCTAACCCTAACCCTAACCCTAACCCTAACCTTAAGAGACCTAACCCTAAACAGAACTCTAAACCTTCAGCTGTGCATGGCATGTACATAACCCTAACCCTAACCCTAACCCTAACCCTAACCCTAACCCTAACCCTAACCCTAACCCTAACCCTAACCCTAACCCTAACCCTAACCCTAACCCTAAGAGACCTAACCCTAAACGGAACTCAAAACCTCAGCTGTGCATGGCTTGTACCTAAGCCTAACCCTAACCCTAACCCTAACCCTAACCCTAACCCTAACCCTAACCCTAAGAGACCTAACCGTAAACGGAACTCTAAACCTCAGATGTGCATGGCATATACCTAACCCTAACCCTAACCCTAACCCTAACCCTAAACCTAATCCTGACCCTAAGAGGCCTAACCCTAAACGGAACTCTAAACCTCAGCTGTGCATGGCATGTAGGTAACCCTAACCCTAACCCTAACCCTAACCCTAACCCTAACCCTAACCCTAAAAGACCTAACCCTAAACGGAACTCTAAACCTCAGCTGTGCATGGCATGTACCTAACCCTAACCCTAACCCTAACCCTAACCCTAACCCTAACCCTAACCCTAAGAGACCTAACCCTAAACGGAACTCTAAACCTCAGATGTGCATGGCATATACCTAACCCTAACCCTAACCCTAACCCTAACCCTAACCCTAACCCTAATCCTGACTCTAAGAGGCCTAACCCTAAACGGAACTGTAAACCTCAGCTGTGCATGGCATGTGCATAACCCTAACCCTAACCCTAATCGTAACCCTAACCGTAACCCTAAGAGACCTAACACTAAACGGAACTCTAAACCTCAGCTGTGCATGGCATGTACCTAACCCTAACCCTAACCCTAACCCTAACCCTAACCCTAACCCTAACCCTAACCCTAACCCTAACCCTAACCCTAACCCTAACCCTAACCCTAACCCTAACCCTAATAGACCTAACCCTAAACGGAGCTCTAAACCTCAGCTGTGCATGGCATGCACTTAACCCTAACCCTAACCCTAACCCTAAACCTAACCCTAACCGTAACCCTAACCCTAACCCTAACCCTAACCCTAACCCTAACCCTAACCCTAACCCTAACCCTAACCCTAACCCTAACCCTAATCCTGACCCTAAGAGGCCCATCCCAAAACGGAACTCTAAACCTCAGCTGTGCATGGCGTGTACATAACCCTAACCCTAACCCTAACCCTAACCCTAAACCTAACCCTAATCCTGACCCTAAGAGGCCTAACCCTAAAAGCAACTCTAAACCTCAGCTGTGCATGGCATGTAAGTAACCCTAACCCTAACCCTAACCGTAACCCTAATCCTGACCCTAAACAGGCCTATCCCTAAACGGAACTCTAAACCTCAGCTGTGCATGGCATGTACATAACCCTAACCCTAACCGTAACCCTAACCCTAACCGTAACCCTAACCCTAACCCTAACCCTAATCCTGACCCTAAGAGGCCTAACCCTAAACGGAACTCTAAACCTCAGCTGTGCATGGCATGTACCTAACCCTAACCCTAACCCTAACCCTAACCCTAACCCTAACCCTAACCCTAACCGTAACCCTAACCGTAACCCTAACCGTAACCCTAAGAGACCTAACCCTAAACGGAACTCTAAACCTCAGCTGTGCATGGCATGTACCTAACCCTAACCCTAACCCTAACCCTAACCCTAACCCTAACCCTAAAAGACCTAATCCTAAACGGAACTCTAAACCTCAGCTGTGCATGGCATGTACCTAACCCTAACCCTAACCCTAACCTTAACCCTAACCCTAACCCTAACCCTAACCCTAAGAGGCCTAACCCTACACGGAACTCTAAACCTCAGCTGTGCATGGCATGTACGTAACCCTAACCCTAACCCTAACCCTAACCCTAACCCTAACCCTAACCCTAACCCTAACCCTAAGAGACCTAACCCTAAACGGAACTCAAAACCTC
>NW_026599591.1:1889375-1894375 GCF_023634155.1 Falco peregrinus | reverse complement strand
CTAACCCTAACCCTAACCCTAACCCTAACCCTAAGAGACCTAACCCTAAACGGAACTCTAAACCTCAGATGTGCATGGCATATACCTAACCCTAACCCTAACCCTAACCCTAACCCTAACCCTAACCCTAATCCTGACTCTAAGAGGCCTAACCCTAAACGGAACTGTAAACCTCAGCTGTGCATGGCATGTGCATAACCCTAACCCTAACCCTAATCGTAACCCTAACCGTAACCCTAAGAGACCTAACCCTAAACGGAACTCTAAACCTCAGCTGTGCATGGCATGTACCTAACCCTAACCCTAACCCTAACCCTAACCCTAACCCTAACCCTAACCCTAACCCTAACCCTAAAAGACCTAATCCTAAACGGAACTCTAAACCTCAGCTGTGCATGGCATGTACCTAACCCTAACCCTAACCCTAACCTTAACCCTAAACCTAACCCTAACCCTAACCCTAAGAGGCCTAACCCTAAACGGAGCTCTAAACCTCAGCTGTGCATGGCATGTAGGTAACCCTAACCCTAACCCTAACCGTAACCCTAACCCTAACCGTAACCCTAACCCTAACCCTAACCCTAACCCTAACCGTAACTCTAACCCTAACCCTAACCCTAACCCTAACCCTAATCCTGACCTAAGAGGCCCATCCCAAAACGGAACTCTAAACCTCAGCTGTGCATGGCATGTACCTAACCCTAACCCTAACCCTAATCCTGACCCTAACCCTAACCCTAAACCTAAACCTAACCCTAATCCTGACCCTAAGAGGCCTAACCCTAGTCGGAACTCTAAACCTCAGCTGTGCATGGCATGTAGGTAACCCTAACCCTAACCCTAACCCTAACCCTAACCCTAACCCTAACCCTATCCCTAACACTGACCCAAAGAGGCCTAACCCTAAACGGAACTCAAAACCTCAGTTGTGCATGGCATGTACCTAACCCTAACCCTAACCCTAACACTAACCCTAACCCTAACCCTAACCCTAACCCTAATCCTGACCCTAAGAGGCCTAACCCTAATCGGAACTCTAAACCTCAGCTGTGCATGGCATGTCCATAACCCTAACCCTAACCCTAACCCTAACCCTAACCCTAACCCTAACCCTAACCCTAACCCTAACCCTAACCGTAACCCTAAGAGACCTAACACTAAACGGAACTTTAAACCTCAGCTGTCCATGGCATGTACGTAACCC
This sequence comes from Falco peregrinus, assembly GCF_023634155.1. Taxonomy (NCBI): domain Eukaryota; kingdom Metazoa; phylum Chordata; class Aves; order Falconiformes; family Falconidae; genus Falco; species Falco peregrinus. The sequence continues at coordinate 1,893,171 of NW_026599591.1, read as the reverse complement.
TAAACCTAACCCTAACCGTAACCCTAACCCTAACCCTAACCCTAACCCTATCCCTAACACTGACCCAAAGAGGCCTAACCCTAAACGGAACTCAAAACCTCAGTTGTGCATGGCATGTACCTAACCCTAACCCTAACCCTAACCCTAACCCTAACCCTAACCCTAACCCTAAGAGACCTAACTCTACACGGAACTCTAAACCTCAGCTGTGCATGGCATGTACCTAACCCTAACCCTAACCCTAACCCTAACCCTAACCCTAACCCTAACCCTAACCCTAACCCTAACCCTAACCCTAACCCTAACCCTAACCCTAAGAGACCTAACCCTAAACGGAACTCAAAACCTCAGCTGTGCATGGCATGTACCTAACCCTAACCCTAACCCTAACCCTAACCCTAAGAGACCTAACCCTAAACGGAACTCAAAACCTCAGCTGTGCATGGCATGTACGTAACCCTAACCCTAACCCTAACCCTAACCCTAACCCTAACCCTAACCCTAACCCTAACCCTAAGAGACCTAACCCTAAACGGAACTCAAAACCTCAGCTGTGCATGGCATGTACCTAACCCTAACCCTAACCCTAACCCTAACCCTAAGAGACCTAACCCTAAACGGAACTCAAAACCTCAGCTGTGCATGGCATGTACCTAACCCTAACCCTAACCCTAACCCTAACCCTAACCCTAACCCTAACCCTAAGAGACCTAACCCTAAACGGAACTCTAAACCTCAGATGTGCATGGCATATACCTAACCCTAACCCTAACCCTAACCCTAACCCTAACCCTAACCCTAATCCTGACTCTAAGAGGCCTAACCCTAAACGGAACTGTAAACCTCAGCTGTGCATGGCATGTGCATAACCCTAACCCTAACCCTAATCGTAACCCTAACCGTAACCCTAAGAGACCTAACCCTAAACGGAACTCTAAACCTCAGCTGTGCATGGCATGTACCTAACCCTAACCCTAACCCTAACCCTAACCCTAACCCTAACCCTAACCCTAAAAGACCTAACCCTAAACGGAACTCTAAACCTCAGCTGTGCATGGCATGTACCTAACCCTAACCCTAACCCTAACCTTAACCCTAACCCTAACCCTAACCATAACCCTAAGAGGCCTAACCCTAAACGGAGCTCTAAACCTCAGCTGTGCATGGCATGTAGGTAACCCTAACCCTAACCCTAACCGTAACCCTAACCCTAACCGTAACCCTAACCCTAACCCTAACCCTAACCCTAACCCTAACCCTAACCGTAACTCTAACCCTAACCCTAACCCTAACCCTAACCCTAATCCTGACCTAAGAGGCCCATCCCAAAACGGAACTCTAAACCTCAGCTGTGCATGGCATGTACCTAACCCTAACCCTAACCCTAATCCTGACCCTAACCCTAACCCTAAACCTAAACCTAACCCTAATCCTGACCCTAAGAGGCCTAACCCTAAACGGAACTCTAAACCTCAGCTGTGCATGGCATGTAGGTAACCCTAACCCTAACCCTAACCCTAACCCTAACCCTAACCCTAACCCTAACCCTAACACTGACCCAAAGAGGCCTAACCCTGAACGGAACTCAAAACCTCAGTTGTGCATGGCATGTACCTAACCCTAACCCTAACCCTAACACTAACCCTAACCCTAACCCTATCCCTAACCCTAATCCTGACCCTAAGAGGCCTAACCCTAATCGGAACTCTAAACCTCAGCTGTGCATGGCATGTCCATAACCCTAACCCTAACCCTAACCCTAACCCTAACCCTAACCCTAACCCTAACCCTAATCCTGACCCTAACCCTAACCGTAACCCTAAGAGACCTAACACTAAACGGAACTTTAAACCTCAGCTGTCCATGGCATGTACGTAACCCTAAACCTAACCCTAACCGTAACCCTAACCCTAACCCTAACCCTAACCGTAACCCTAAGAGACCTAACCCTACACGGAACTCAAAACCTCAGCTGTGTAAGGCATGTACCTAACCCTAACCCTAACCCTAACCCTAACCCTAACCCTAACCCTAACCCTAACCCTAAGAGACCTAACCCTAAACGGAACTGTAAACCTCAGCTGTGCATGGCATGTACCTAACCCTAACCCTAACCCTAACCCTAACCCTAAACCTAACCCTAACCCTAACCCTAACCCTAACCCTAACCCTAACCCTAACCCTAACCCTAAAAGACCTAACCCTAAACGGAACTCTAAACCTCAGCTGTGCATGGCATGTACCTAACCCTAACCGTAACCCTAACCCTAACCCTAACCCTAACCCTAACCCTAACCCTAACCCTAACGCTAACCCTAAGAGACCTAACCCTAAACGGAACTCAAAACCTCAGCTGTGCATGGCATGTACCTAACCGTAACCCTAACCCTAACCCTAACCCTAACCCTAACCCTAACCCTAATCCTGACCCTAAGAGGCCTAACCCTAAACGGAACTCTAAACTTCAGCTGTGCATGGCATGTGCATAACCCTAACCCTAACCCTAACCGCAACCCTAACCGTAACCCTAAGAGACCTAACACTAAACGGAACTCTAAACCTCAGCTGTGCATGGCATGTACCTAACCCTAACCCTAACCCTAACCCTAAGAGACCTAACCCTAAACGGAACTCTAAAGCTCAGCTGTGCATGGCATGTACCTAACACTAACCCTAACCCTAACCCTAACCCTAACCCTAACCCTAACCCTAACCCTAAGAGACCTAACCCTAAACGGAACTCTAAACCTCAGCTGTGAATGGCATATACCTAACCCTAATCCTAACCCTAACCGTAACCCTAACCCTAATCCTGACCCTAAGAGGCATATCCCTAAACGGAACTCTAAACCTCACCTGTGCATGGCATGTACATAACCCTAATTCTAACCCTAACTCTAACCCTAACCCTAACCCTAAACCTAACCCTAATCCTGACCCTAAGAGGCCTAACCCTAAACGCAACTCTAAACCTCAGCTGTGCATGGCATGTAAGTAACCCTAACCCTAACCCTAACCCTAACCCTAACCCTAACCCTAACCCTAAGAGGCCAAACCCTAAACGGAACTCTAAACCTCAGCTGTGCATGGCATGTACCTAACCCTAACCCTAACCCTAACCCTAACCCTAACCCTAATCCTGAGCCTAAGAGGCCTAACACTAAACGGAACTCTAAACCTCAGCTATGCATGGCATGTGCATAACCCTAACCCTAACCCTAACCCTACCCTAACCCTAAAAGACCTATCCCTAAACGGAACTCTAAACCTCAGCTGTGCATGGCATGTACCTAACCCTAACCCTAACCCTAACCCTAACCCTAACCCTAACCCTAACCCTAACCCTAACCCTAACCCTAACCCTAAGAGGCCTAACCCCAAACGGAGCTCTAAACCTCAGCTGTGCATGGCATGTAGGTAACCCTAACCCTAACCCTAACCGTAACCCTAACCCTAACCGTAACCCTAACCCTAACCCTAACCCTAACCCTAACCCTAACCCTAACCCTAACCCTAATCCTGACCCTAAGAGGCCTAACCCTAAACGGAGCTCTAAACCTCAGCTGTGCATGGCATGTAGGTAACCCTAACCCTAACCCTAACCCTAACCGTAACCCTAACCCTAACCGTAACACTAAGCCTAACCCTAACCCTAATCCTAACCCTAACCCTAACCCTAACCCTAACCCTAACCCTAACCCTAACCCTAATCCTGACCCTAAGAGGCCTAACCCTAAACGGAACTCTAAACCTCAGCTGTGCATGGCATGTGCATAAACCTAACCCTAACCCTAAC
>NW_026599591.1:1854375-1856875 GCF_023634155.1 Falco peregrinus | reverse complement strand
CCCTAACCCTAACCGTAACCCTAAGAGACCTAACCCTAAACGGAACTCAAAACCTCAGCTGTGCATGGCATGTACCTAACCCTAACCCTAACCCTAACCCTAACCCTAACCCTAACCCTAACCCTAACCCTAACCCTAACCCTAACCCTAAGAGACCTAACCCTAAACGGAACTCAAAACCTCAGCTGTGCATGGCATGTACCTAACCCTAACCCTAACCCTAACCCTAACCCTAACCCTAACCGTAACCCTAACCGTAACCCTAAGAGACCTAACCCTAAACGGAACTCTGAACCTCAGCTGTGCATGGCATGTACCTAACCCTAACCCTAACCGTCACCCTAACCCTAACCCTAACCCTTATCCTGACCCTAAGAGGCCTAACCCTACACGGAACTCTAAACCTCAGCTGTGCATGGCATGTGCATAAACCTAACCCTAACCCTAACCCTAACAGTAACCCTAAGAGACCTAACACTAAACGGAACTCTAAACCTCAGCTGTGCATGGCATGTACCTAACCCTAACCCTTACCCTAACCCTAACCCTAACCCTAAAAGACCTAACCCTAAACGGAGCTCTAAACCTCAGCTGTGCATGGCATGTAGGTAACCCTAACCCTAACCCTAACCGTAACCCTAACCCTAACCGTAACACTAACCCTAACCCTAACCCTAACCCTAACCCTAACCCTAAGTGACCTAACCCTAAACGGAACTCAAAACCTCAGATGTGCATGGCATATACCTAACCCTAACCCTAACCCTAACCCTAACCCTAACCCTAACCCTAACCCTAACCCTAATCCTGACCCTAAGAGGCCTAACCCTAAACGGAACTCTAAACCTCAGCTGTGCATTGCATATGCATAACCCTAACCCTAACCCTAACCCTAACCCTAACCCTAACCCTAATCCTGACCCTAAGAGGCCTAACCCTAAACGGAATTCTAAACCTCAGCTGTGCATGGCATGTACCTAACCCTAACCCTAACCCTAACCCTAACCCTAACCCTAACCCTAACCCTAACCCTAAAAGACCTAACCCTAAACGGAACTCTAAACCTCAGCTGTGCATGGCATGTACCTAACCCTAACCCTAACCCTAACCCTAACCATAACCCTAACCCTAATCCTGACCCTAAGAGGCCTAACCCTAAACGGAACTCTAAACCTCAGCTGTGCATGGCATTAGCATAACCCTAACCCTAACCCTAACCCTAACCCTAACCCTAACCCTAACCCTAACCCTAACCCTAACCCTAACCCTAACCCTAAACCTAACCCTAACCCTAAGAGACCTAACCCTAAACGGAACTCAAAACCTCAGCTGTGCATGGCATGTACCTAACCCTAACCCTAACCCTAACCCTAACCCTAACCCTAACCCTAACCCTAACCCTAACCCTAACCGTAACCCTAAGAGACCTAACCCTAAACGGAACTCAAAACCTCAGCTGTGCATGGCATGTACCACACCCTAACCCTAACCCTAACCCTAACCCTAACCCTAACCCTAACCCTAACCCTAAGAGACCTAACCCTAAACGGAACTCTAAACCTCAGCTGTGCATGGCATGTACCTAACCCTAACCCTAACCGTAACGCTAACACTAACCCTAACCCTAATCCTGACCCTAAGAGGCCTAACCCTACACGGAACTCTAAACCTCAGCTCTGCATGGCATGTGCATAAACCTAACCCTAACCCTAACCGTAACCCTAAGAGACCTAACACTAAACGGAACTCTAAACCTCAGCTGTGCATGGCATGTACCTAACCCTAACCCTTACCCTAACCCTAACCCTAACCCTAAAAGACCTAACCCTAAACGGAACTCTAAACCTCAGCTGTGCATGGCATGTACCTAACCCTAACCCTAACCCTAACCCTAACCCTAACCCTAATCCTGACCCTAAGAGGCCTATCCCTAAACGGAACTCTAAACCTCAGCTGTGCATGGCATGTACCTAACCCTAACCCTAACCCTAACCGTAACCCTAACCCTAACCCTAACCCTAATCCTGACCCTAAGAGGCCTAACCCTTAAAGGAACTCTAAACCTCAGCTGTGCATGGCATGTAGGTAACCCTAACCCTAACCCTAACCCTAACCCTAACCCTAACCCTAACCCTAACCCTAAGAGACCTAACCCTAAACGGAACTCTAAACCTCAGCTGTGCATGGCATGTACCTAACCCTAACCCTAACCCTAACCCTAACTCTAACCCTAACCCTAACCCCAACCCTAACCCTAACCCTAACCCTAACCCTTATCCTGAAACTAAGAGGCCTAACCCTAAACGGAACTCTAAACCTCAGCTGTGCATGGCATTAGCATAACCCTAACCCTAATCCTAACCCTAACCCTAACCCTAACCCTAACCCTAACCCTAACCCTAACCCTAACCCTAACCCTAACCGTAACCCTAAGAGACCTAACCCTAAACGGAACTCTAAACCTCAGCTGTGCATGGCATGTACCTAACCCTAACCCTAA
>NW_026599591.1:1836875-1839375 GCF_023634155.1 Falco peregrinus | reverse complement strand
ACCCTAACCCTAACCCTAACCCTAACCCTAACCCTAACCCTAACCCTAAGAGGCCTAACCCTAAACGGAGCTCTAAACCTCAGCTGTGCATGGCATGTAGGTAACCCTAACCCTAACCCTAACCGTAACCCTAACCCTAACCCTAACCCTAACCCTAACCCTAACCCTAATCCTGACCCTAAGAGGCCTATCCCTAAACGGAACTCTAAACCTCAGCTGTGCATGGCATGTACATAATCCTAACCCTAACCCTAACCCTAACCCTAACCCTAACCCTAACCCTAACCCTAACCCTAAGAGACCTAACCCTAAACGGAACTCTAAACCTCAGCTGTGCATGGCATGTACCTAACCCTAACCCTAACCCTAACCCTAACCCTAACCCTAACCCTAACCCTAACCCTAACCCTAAGAGACCTAACCCTAAACGGAACTCAAAACCTCAGCTGTGCATGGCATGTACCTAACCCTAACCCTAACCCTAACCCTAACCCTAACCCTAACCCTAACCGTAACCCTAAGAGGCCTAACCCTACACGGAACTCAAAACCTCAGCTGTGCATGGCATGTACCTAACCCTAACCCTAACCCTAACCCTAACCCTAACCCTAACCCTAACCCTAACCCTAACCCTAACACTAACTCTAACCCTAACCCTAACCCTAACCCTAATCCTGACCCTAAGAGGCCTAACCCTACACGGAACTCTAAACCTCAGCTGTGCATGGCATGTACCTAACCCTAACCCTAACCCTAACCCTTACCCTAACCCTAACCCTAACCCTAACCCTAACCCTAACCCTAAGAGACCTAACCCTAAACGGAACTCTAAACCTCAGCTGTGCATGGCATGTACCTAACCCTAACCCTAACCGTAACCCTAACCCTAACCCTAACCCTAATCCTGACCCTAAGAGGCCTAACCCTACACGGAACTCTAAACCTCAGCTGTGCATGGCATGTGCATAAACCTAACCCTAACCCTAACCGTAACCCTAAGAGACCTAACACTAAACGGAACTCTAAACCTCAGCTGTGCATGGCATGTACCTAACCCTGACCCTTACCCTAACCCTAAACCTAACCCTAAAAGACCTAACCCTAAACGGAACTCTAAACCTCAGCTGTGCATGGCATGTACCTAACCCTAACCCTAACCCTAACCCTAACCCTAACCCTAACCCTAACCCTAACCCTAACCCTAAGAGGCCTAACCCTAAACGGAGCTCTAAACCTCAGCTGTGCATGGCATGTAGGTAACCCTAACCCTAACCCTAACCCTAACCCTAACCCTAACCGTAACACTAACCCTAACCCTAACCCTAACCCTAACCCTAACCGTAACCCTAACCCTAACCCTAACCCTAACCCTAATCCTGACCCTAAGAGGCCTATCCCTAAACGGAACTCTAAACCTCAGCTGTGCATGGCTTGTACATAATCCTAACCCTAACCGTAACACTAACCCTAACCCTAACCCTAACCCTAACCCTAACCGTAACCCTAACCCTAACCCTAACCCTAACCCTAATCCTGACCCTAAGAGGCCTATCCCTAAACGGAACTCTAAACCTCAGCTGTGCATGGCATGTACATAATCCTAACCCTAACCCTAACCCTAACCCTAACCCTAAACCTAACCCTAATCCTGACCCTAAGAGGCCTAACTCTAAACGGAACTCTAAACCTCAGCTGTGCAAGGCATGTAGGTAACCCTAACCCTAACCCTAACCCTAACCCTAACCCTAACCCTAACCCTAACCCTAACCCCAACCCTAACCCTAACCCTAACCCTAACCCTTATCCTGAAACTAAGAGGCCTAACCCTAAACGGAACTCTAAACCTCAGCTGTGCATGGCATGTACCTAACCCTAACCCTAACCCTAACCCTAACCCTAACCCTAACCCTAACCCTAACCCTAACCCTAACCGTAACCCTAAGAGACCTAACCCTAAACGGAACTCAAAACCTCAGCTGTGCATGGCATGTACCTAACCCTAACCCTAACCCTAACCCTAACCCTAACCCTAACCCTAAGAGACCTAACCCTAAACGGAACTCAAAACCTCAGCTGTGCATGGCATGTACCTAACCCTAACCCTAACCCTAACCCTAACCCTAACCCTAACCCTAACCCTAACCCTAACCCTAACCCTAACCCTAAGAGACCTAACCCTAAACGGAACTCTAAACCTCAGATGTGAATGGCATATACCTAACCCTAACCCTAACCCTAATCCTGACCCTAAGAGGCCTAACCCTAAACGGAACTCTAAACCTCAGCTGTGCATGGCATGTACCTAACCCTAACCCTAACCCTAACCCTAACCCTAACCCTAACCCTAACCCTAACCATAACCCTAACCCTAACCCTAACCCTAAGAGACCTAACCCTAAACGGAACTCAAAACCTCAGCTGTGCATGGCATTAGCATAACCCTAACCCTAACCCTAACCCTAACCCTAACCCTAACCCTAACCCTAACACTAACCCTAAG
>NW_026599591.1:1826875-1829375 GCF_023634155.1 Falco peregrinus | reverse complement strand
CTAAACCTCAGCTGTGCATGGCATGTACCTAACCCTAACCCTAACCCTAACCCTTACCCTAACCCTAACCCTAACCCTAACCCTAACCCTAACCCTAAGAGACCTAACCCTAAACGGAACTCTAAACCTCAGCTGTGCATGGCATGTACCTAACCCTAACCCTAACCGTAACCCTAACCCTAACCCTAACCCTAATCCTGACCCTAAGAGGCCTAACCCTACACGGAACTCTAAACCTCAGCTGTGCATGGCATGTGCATAAACCTAACCCTAACCCTAACCGTAACCCTAAGAGACCTAACACTAAACGGAACTCTAAACCTCAGCTGTGCATGGCATGTACCTAACCCTGACCCTTACCCTAACCCTAAACCTAACCCTAAAAGACCTAACCCTAAACGGAACTCTAAACCTCAGCTGTGCATGGCATGTACCTAACCCTAACCCTAACCCTAACCCTAACCCTAACCCTAACCCTAACCCTAACCCTAACCCTAAGAGGCCTAACCCTAAACGGAGCTCTAAACCTCAGCTGTGCATGGCATGTAGGTAACCCTAACCCTAACCCTAACCCTAACCCTAACCCTAACCGTAACACTAACCCTAACCCTAACCCTAACCCTAACCCTAACCGTAACCCTAACCCTAACCCTAACCCTAACCCTAATCCTGACCCTAAGAGGCCTATCCCTAAACGGAACTCTAAACCTCAGCTGTGCATGGCATGTACATAATCCTAACCCTAACCGTAACACTAACCCTAACCCTAACCCTAACCCTAACCCTAACCCTAATCCTGACCCTAAGAGGCCTATCCCTAAACGGAACTCTAAACCTCAGCTGTGCATGGCATGTACATAATCCTAACCCTAACCCTAACCCTAACCCTAACCCTAAACCTAACCCTAATCCTGACCCTAAGAGGCCTAACTCTAAACGGAACTCTAAACCTCAGCTGTGCAAGGCATGTAGGTAACCCTAACCCTAACCCTAACCCTAACCCTAACCCTAACCCTAACCCTAACCCTAACCCCAACCCTAACCCTAACCCTAACCCTAACCCTTATCCTGAAACTAAGAGGCCTAACCCTAAACGGAACTCTAAACCTCAGCTGTGCATGGCATGTACCTAACCCTAACCCTAACCCTAACCCTAACCCTAACCCTAACCCTAACCCTAACCCTAACCCTAACCCTAACCGTAACCCTAAGAGACCTAACCCTAAACGGAACTCAAAACCTCAGCTGTGCATGGCATGTACCTAACCCTAACCCTAACCCTAACCCTAACCCTAACCCTAACCCTAAGAGACCTAACCCTAAACGGAACTCAAAACCTCAGCTGTGCATGGCATGTACCTAACCCTAACCCTAACCCTAACCCTAACCCTAACCCTAACCCTAACCCTAACCCTAACCCTAACCCTAACCCTAACCCTAAGAGACCTAACCCTAAACGGAACTCTAAACCTCAGATGTGAATGGCATATACCTAACCCTAACCCTAACCCTAATCCTGACCCTAAGAGGCCTAACCCTAAACGGAACTCTAAACCTCAGCTGTGCATGGCATGTACCTAACCCTAACCCTAACCCTAACCCTAACCCTAACCCTAACCCTAACCCTAACCATAACCCTAACCCTAATCCTGACCCTAAGAGGCCTAACCCTAAACGGAACTCTAAACCTCAGCTGTGCATGGCATTAGCATAACCCTAACCCTAACCCTAACCCTAACCCTAACCCTAACCCTAACACTAACACTAACCCTAAGAGACCTAACCCTAAACGGAACTCAAAACCTCAGCTGTGCATGGCATGTACCTAACCCTAACCCTAACCCTAACCCTAACCCTAACCCTTACCCTAACCCTAACCCTAACCCTAACCCTAACCCTAACACTAACCCTAAGAGACCTAACCCTAAACGGAACTCAAAACCTCAGCTGTGCATGGCATGTACCTAACCCTAACCCTAACCCTAACCCTAACCCTAACCCTAACCCTTACCCTAACCCTAACCCTAACCCTAAAAGACCTAACCCTAAACGGAATTCTAAACCTCAGCTGTGCACGGCATGTACCTAACCCTAACCCTAACCCTAACCCTAACCCTAACCCTAACCCTAACCCTAACCCTAACCCTAAGAGGCCTAACCCTAAACGGAGCTCTAAACCTCAGCTGTGCATGGCATGTAGGTAACCCTAACCCTAACCCTAACCGTAACCCTAACCCTAACCCTAACCCTAACCCTAACCCTAATCCTGACCCTAAGAGGCCTATCCCTAAACGGAACTCTAAACCTCAGCTGTGCATGGCATGTACATAATCCTAACCCTAACCCTAACCCTAACCCTAACCCTAACCCTAACCCTAACCCTAACCCTAAGAGACCTAACCCTAAACGGAACTCTAAACCTCAGCTGTGCATGGCATGTACCTAACCCTAACCCTAACCCTAACCCTAACCCTAACCCTAACCCTAACCCTAACCCTAA
>NW_026599591.1:1794375-1796875 GCF_023634155.1 Falco peregrinus | reverse complement strand
CTAACCCTACACGGAACTCTAAACCTCAGCTGTGCATGGCATGTGCATAAACCTAACCCTAACCCTAACCCTAACAGTAACCCTAAGAGACCTAACACTAAACGGAACTCTAAACCTCAGCTGTGCATGGCATGTACCTAACCCTAACCCTTACCCTAACCCTAACCCTAACCCTAAAAGACCTAACCCTAAACGGAGCTCTAAACCTCAGCTGTGCATGGCATGTAGGTAACCCTAACCCTAACCCTAACCGTAACCCTAACCCTAACCGTAACACTAACCCTAACCCTAACCCTAACCCTAACCCTAACCCTAAGTGACCTAACCCTAAACGGAACTCAAAACCTCAGATGTGCATGGCATATACCTAACCCTAACCCTAACCCTAACCCTAACCCTAACCCTAACCCTAACCCTAACCCTAATCCTGACCCTAAGAGGCCTAACCCTAAACGGAACTCTAAACCTCAGCTGTGCATTGCATATGCATAACCCTAACCCTAACCCTAACCCTAACCCTAACCCTAACCCTAATCCTGACCCTAAGAGGCCTAACCCTAAACGGAATTCTAAACCTCAGCTGTGCATGGCATGTACCTAACCCTAACCCTAACCCTAACCCTAACCCTAACCCTAACCCTAACCCTAACCCTAAAAGACCTAACCCTAAACGGAACTCTAAACCTCAGCTGTGCATGGCATGTACCTAACCCTAACCCTAACCCTAACCCTAACCATAACCCTAACCCTAATCCTGACCCTAAGAGGCCTAACCCTAAACGGAACTCTAAACCTCAGCTGTGCATGGCATTAGCATAACCCTAACCCTAACCCTAACCCTAACCCTAACCCTAACCCTAACCCTAACCCTAACCCTAACCCTAAACCTAACCCTAACCCTAAGAGACCTAACCCTAAACGGAACTCAAAACCTCAGCTGTGCATGGCATGTACCTAACCCTAACCCTAACCCTAACCCTAACCCTAACCCTAACCCTAACCCTAACCCTAACCCTAACCGTAACCCTAAGAGACCTAACCCTAAACGGAACTCAAAACCTCAGCTGTGCATGGCATGTACCACACCCTAACCCTAACCCTAACCCTAACCCTAACCCTAACCCTAACCCTAACCCTAAGAGACCTAACCCTAAACGGAACTCTAAACCTCAGCTGTGCATGGCATGTACCTAACCCTAACCCTAACCGTAACGCTAACACTAACCCTAACCCTAATCCTGACCCTAAGAGGCCTAACCCTACACGGAACTCTAAACCTCAGCTCTGCATGGCATGTGCATAAACCTAACCCTAACCCTAACCGTAACCCTAAGAGACCTAACACTAAACGGAACTCTAAACCTCAGCTGTGCATGGCATGTACCTAACCCTAACCCTTACCCTAACCCTAACCCTAACCCTAAAAGACCTAACCCTAAACGGAACTCTAAACCTCAGCTGTGCATGGCATGTACCTAACCCTAACCCTAACCCTAACCCTAACCCTAACCCTAATCCTGACCCTAAGAGGCCTATCCCTAAACGGAACTCTAAACCTCAGCTGTGCATGGCATGTACCTAACCCTAACCCTAACCCTAACCGTAACCCTAACCCTAACCCTAACCCTAATCCTGACCCTAAGAGGCCTAACCCTTAAAGGAACTCTAAACCTCAGCTGTGCATGGCATGTAGGTAACCCTAACCCTAACCCTAACCCTAACCCTAACCCTAACCCTAACCCTAACCCTAAGAGACCTAACCCTAAACGGAACTCTAAACCTCAGCTGTGCATGGCATGTACCTAACCCTAACCCTAACCCTAACCCTAACTCTAACCCTAACCCTAACCCCAACCCTAACCCTAACCCTAACCCTAACCCTTATCCTGAAACTAAGAGGCCTAACCCTAAACGGAACTCTAAACCTCAGCTGTGCATGGCATTAGCATAACCCTAACCCTAATCCTAACCCTAACCCTAACCCTAACCCTAACCCTAACCCTAACCCTAACCCTAACCCTAACCCTAACCGTAACCCTAAGAGACCTAACCCTAAACGGAACTCTAAACCTCAGCTGTGCATGGCATGTACCTAACCCTAACCCTAACCGTAACCCTAACCCTAACCCTAACCCTAATCCTGACCCTAAGAGGCCTAACCCTACACGGAACTCTAAACCTCAGATGTGCATGGCATGTGCATAAACCTAACCGTAACCCTAACCGTAACCCTAAGAGACCTAACACTAAACGGAACTCTAAACCTCAGCTGTGCATGGCATGTACCTAACCCTAACCCTTACCCTAACCCTAACCCTAACTCTAAAAGACCTAACCCTAAACGGAACTCTAAACCTCAGCTGTGCATTGCATGTGCATAACCCTAACCCTAACCCTAACCCTAACCCTAATCCTAACCCTAACCCTAAGAGGCCTAACCCTAAACGGAGCTCTAAAACTCAGCTGTGCATGGCATGTAGGTAACCCTAACCCTAACCCT
>NW_026599591.1:1776875-1779375 GCF_023634155.1 Falco peregrinus | reverse complement strand
AACCGTAACCCTAACCCTAACCCTAACCCTAACCGTAACCCTAAGAGACCTAACCCTACACGGAACTCTAAACCTCAGCTGTGCATGGCATGTACCTAACCCTAACCCTAACCCTAACCCTTACCCTAACCCTAACCCTAACCCTAACCCTAACCCTAACCCTAAGAGACCTAACCCTAAACGGAACTCTAAACCTCAGCTGTGCATGGCATGTACCTAACCCTAACCCTAACCGTAACCCTAACCCTAACCCTAACCCTAATCCTGACCCTAAGAGGCCTAACCCTACACGGAACTCTAAACCTCAGCTGTGCATGGCATGTGCATAAACCTAACCCTAACCCTAACCGTAACCCTAAGAGACCTAACACTAAACGGAACTCTAAACCTCAGCTGTGCATGGCATGTACCTAACCCTGACCCTTACCCTAACCCTAAACCTAACCCTAAAAGACCTAACCCTAAACGGAACTCTAAACCTCAGCTGTGCATGGCATGTACCTAACCCTAACCCTAACCCTAACCCTAACCCTAACCCTAACCCTAACCCTAACCCTAACCCTAAGAGGCCTAACCCTAAACGGAGCTCTAAACCTCAGCTGTGCATGGCATGTAGGTAACCCTAACCCTAACCCTAACCCTAACCCTAACCCTAACCGTAACACTAACCCTAACCCTAACCCTAACCCTAACCCTAACCGTAACCCTAACCCTAACCCTAACCCTAACCCTAATCCTGACCCTAAGAGGCCTATCCCTAAACGGAACTCTAAACCTCAGCTGTGCATGGCTTGTACATAATCCTAACCCTAACCGTAACACTAACCCTAACCCTAACCCTAACCCTAACCCTAACCGTAACCCTAACCCTAACCCTAACCCTAACCCTAATCCTGACCCTAAGAGGCCTATCCCTAAACGGAACTCTAAACCTCAGCTGTGCATGGCATGTACATAATCCTAACCCTAACCCTAACCCTAACCCTAACCCTAAACCTAACCCTAATCCTGACCCTAAGAGGCCTAACTCTAAACGGAACTCTAAACCTCAGCTGTGCAAGGCATGTAGGTAACCCTAACCCTAACCCTAACCCTAACCCTAACCCTAACCCTAACCCTAACCCTAACCCCAACCCTAACCCTAACCCTAACCCTAACCCTTATCCTGAAACTAAGAGGCCTAACCCTAAACGGAACTCTAAACCTCAGCTGTGCATGGCATGTACCTAACCCTAACCCTAACCCTAACCCTAACCCTAACCCTAACCCTAACCCTAACCCTAACCCTAACCGTAACCCTAAGAGACCTAACCCTAAACGGAACTCAAAACCTCAGCTGTGCATGGCATGTACCTAACCCTAACCCTAACCCTAACCCTAACCCTAACCCTAACCCTAAGAGACCTAACCCTAAACGGAACTCAAAACCTCAGCTGTGCATGGCATGTACCTAACCCTAACCCTAACCCTAACCCTAACCCTAACCCTAACCCTAACCCTAACCCTAACCCTAACCCTAACCCTAAGAGACCTAACCCTAAACGGAACTCTAAACCTCAGATGTGAATGGCATATACCTAACCCTAACCCTAACCCTAATCCTGACCCTAAGAGGCCTAACCCTAAACGGAACTCTAAACCTCAGCTGTGCATGGCATGTACCTAACCCTAACCCTAACCCTAACCCTAACCCTAACCCTAACCCTAACCCTAACCATAACCCTAACCCTAACCCTAACCCTAAGAGACCTAACCCTAAACGGAACTCAAAACCTCAGCTGTGCATGGCATTAGCATAACCCTAACCCTAACCCTAACCCTAACCCTAACCCTAACCCTAACCCTAACACTAACCCTAAGAGACCTAACCCTAAACGGAACTCAAAACCTCAGCTGTGCATGGCATGTACCTAACCCTAACCCTAACCCTAACCCTAACCCTAACCCTTACCCTAACCCTAACCCTAACCCTAACCCTAACCCTAACACTAACCCTAAGAGACCTAACCCTAAACGGAACTCAAAACCTCAGCTGTGCATGGCATGTACCTAACCCTAACCCTAACCCTAACCCTAACCCTAACCCTAACCCTTACCCTAACCCTAACCCTAACCCTAAAAGACCTAACCCTAAACGGAATTCTAAACCTCAGCTGTGCACGGCATGTACCTAACCCTAACCCTAACCCTAACCCTAACCCTAACCCTAACCCTAACCCTAACCCTAACCCTAACCCTAACCCTAAGAGGCCTAACCCTAAACGGAGCTCTAAACCTCAGCTGTGCATGGCATGTAGGTAACCCTAACCCTAACCCTAACCGTAACCCTAACCCTAACCCTAACCCTAACCCTAACCCTAACCCTAATCCTGACCCTAAGAGGCCTATCCCTAAACGGAACTCTAAACCTCAGCTGTGCATGGCATGTACATAATCCTAACCCTAACCCTAACCCTAACCCTAACCCTAACCCTAACCCTAACCCTAACCCTAAGAGACC
>NW_026599591.1:1766875-1769375 GCF_023634155.1 Falco peregrinus | reverse complement strand
CTAACCCTAACCCTAACCCTAACCCTAACCCTAACCCTAACCCTAACCCTAAGAGGCCTAACCCTAAACGGAGCTCTAAACCTCAGCTGTGCATGGCATGTAGGTAACCCTAACCCTAACCCTAACCCTAACCCTAACCCTAACCGTAACACTAACCCTAACCCTAACCCTAACCCTAACCCTAACCGTAACCCTAACCCTAACCCTAACCCTAACCCTAATCCTGACCCTAAGAGGCCTATCCCTAAACGGAACTCTAAACCTCAGCTGTGCATGGCATGTACATAATCCTAACCCTAACCGTAACACTAACCCTAACCCTAACCCTAACCCTAACCCTAACCCTAATCCTGACCCTAAGAGGCCTATCCCTAAACGGAACTCTAAACCTCAGCTGTGCATGGCATGTACATAATCCTAACCCTAACCCTAACCCTAACCCTAACCCTAAACCTAACCCTAATCCTGACCCTAAGAGGCCTAACTCTAAACGGAACTCTAAACCTCAGCTGTGCAAGGCATGTAGGTAACCCTAACCCTAACCCTAACCCTAACCCTAACCCTAACCCTAACCCTAACCCTAACCCCAACCCTAACCCTAACCCTAACCCTAACCCTTATCCTGAAACTAAGAGGCCTAACCCTAAACGGAACTCTAAACCTCAGCTGTGCATGGCATGTACCTAACCCTAACCCTAACCCTAACCCTAACCCTAACCCTAACCCTAACCCTAACCCTAACCCTAACCCTAACCGTAACCCTAAGAGACCTAACCCTAAACGGAACTCAAAACCTCAGCTGTGCATGGCATGTACCTAACCCTAACCCTAACCCTAACCCTAACCCTAACCCTAACCCTAAGAGACCTAACCCTAAACGGAACTCAAAACCTCAGCTGTGCATGGCATGTACCTAACCCTAACCCTAACCCTAACCCTAACCCTAACCCTAACCCTAACCCTAACCCTAACCCTAACCCTAACCCTAACCCTAAGAGACCTAACCCTAAACGGAACTCTAAACCTCAGATGTGAATGGCATATACCTAACCCTAACCCTAACCCTAATCCTGACCCTAAGAGGCCTAACCCTAAACGGAACTCTAAACCTCAGCTGTGCATGGCATGTACCTAACCCTAACCCTAACCCTAACCCTAACCCTAACCCTAACCCTAACCCTAACCATAACCCTAACCCTAATCCTGACCCTAAGAGGCCTAACCCTAAACGGAACTCTAAACCTCAGCTGTGCATGGCATTAGCATAACCCTAACCCTAACCCTAACCCTAACCCTAACCCTAACCCTAACACTAACACTAACCCTAAGAGACCTAACCCTAAACGGAACTCAAAACCTCAGCTGTGCATGGCATGTACCTAACCCTAACCCTAACCCTAACCCTAACCCTAACCCTTACCCTAACCCTAACCCTAACCCTAACCCTAACCCTAACACTAACCCTAAGAGACCTAACCCTAAACGGAACTCAAAACCTCAGCTGTGCATGGCATGTACCTAACCCTAACCCTAACCCTAACCCTAACCCTAACCCTAACCCTTACCCTAACCCTAACCCTAACCCTAAAAGACCTAACCCTAAACGGAATTCTAAACCTCAGCTGTGCACGGCATGTACCTAACCCTAACCCTAACCCTAACCCTAACCCTAACCCTAACCCTAACCCTAACCCTAACCCTAAGAGGCCTAACCCTAAACGGAGCTCTAAACCTCAGCTGTGCATGGCATGTAGGTAACCCTAACCCTAACCCTAACCGTAACCCTAACCCTAACCCTAACCCTAACCCTAACCCTAATCCTGACCCTAAGAGGCCTATCCCTAAACGGAACTCTAAACCTCAGCTGTGCATGGCATGTACATAATCCTAACCCTAACCCTAACCCTAACCCTAACCCTAACCCTAACCCTAACCCTAACCCTAAGAGACCTAACCCTAAACGGAACTCTAAACCTCAGCTGTGCATGGCATGTACCTAACCCTAACCCTAACCCTAACCCTAACCCTAACCCTAACCCTAACCCTAACCCTAACCCTAACCCTAACCCTAACCCTAACCCTAAGAGACCTAACCCTAAACGGAACTCAAAACCTCAGCTGTGCATGGCATGTACCTAACCCTAACCCTAACCCTAACCCTAACCCTAACCCTAACCCTAACCGTAACCCTAAGAGGCCTAACCCTACACGGAACTCTAAACCTCAGCTGTGCATGGCATGTGCATAAACCTAACCCTAACCCTAACCGTAACCCTAAGAGACCTAACACTAAACGGAACTCTAAACCTCAGCTGTGCATGGCATGTACCTAACCCTAACCCTTACCCTAACCCTAATACTAACCCTAAAAGACCTAACCCTAAACGGAACTCTAAACCTCAGCTGTGCATGGCATTAGCATAACCCTAACCCTAACCCTAACCCTAACCCTAACCCTAACCCTAACCCTAACCCTAACCGTAACCCTAAGAGACCTAAC
>NW_026599591.1:1724375-1744375 GCF_023634155.1 Falco peregrinus | reverse complement strand
CCCTAACCCTAACCCTAACCCTAACCCTAACCCTAAGAGGCCTAACCCTAAACGGAGCTCTAAACCTCAGCTGTGCATGGCATGTAGGTAACCCTAACCCTAACCCTAACCCTAACCCTAACCCTAACCGTAACACTAACCCTAACCCTAACCCTAACCCTAACCCTAACCCTAACCGTAACCCTAACCCTAACCCTAACCCTAACCCTAATCCTGACCCTAAGAGGCCTATCCCTAAACGGAACTCTAAACCTCAGCTGTGCATGGCATGTACATAATCCTAACCCTAACCGTAACACTAACCCTAACCCTAACCCTAACCCTAACCCTAACCGTAACCCTAACCCTAACCCTAACCCTAACCCTAATCCTGACCCTAAGAGGCCTATCCCTAAACGGAACTCTAAACCTCAGCTGTGCATGGCATGTACATAATCCTAACCCTAACCCTAACCCTAACCCTAACCCTAAACCTAACCCTAATCCTGACCCTAAGAGGCCTAACCCTAAACGGAACTCTAAACCTCAGCTGTGCATGGCATTAGCATAACCCTAACCCTAACCCTAACCCTAACCCTAAACCTAACTCTAACCCTAACCCTAACCCTAACCCTAACCCTAACCCTAACCCTAATCCTGACCCTAAGAGACCTAACCCTAAACGGAAGTCAAAACCTCAGCTGTGCATGGCATGTACATAACCCTAACCCTAACCCTAACCCTAACCCTAACCCTAACCCTAATCCTGACCCTAAGAGGCCTAACCCTAAACGGAACTCTAAACCTCAGCTGTGCATGGCATGTGCATAAACCTAACCCTAACCCTAACCCTAACCCTAACCGTAACCCTAAGAGACCTAACCCTAAACAGAACTCTAAACCTCAGCTGTGCATGGCATGTACCTAACCCTAACCCTAACCCTAACCCTAACCCTAACCCTAACACTAACCCTAACCCTAACCCTAACCCTAACCCTAATCCTGACCCTAAGAGGCCTAACCCTAAACGGAACTCTAAACCTCAGCTGTGCATGGCATTAGCATAACCCTAACCCTAACCCTAACCGTAACCCTAACCCTAACCCTAACCCTAACCCTAACCCTAACCCTAACTCTAACCCTACACCTAACCCTAACCCTAACCCTAAGAGGCCTAACCTTAAACGGAGCTCTAAACCTCAGCTGTGCATGGCATGTAGGTAACCCTAACCCTAACCCTAACCGTAACCCTAACCCTAACCGTAACCCTAACCCTAACCCTAACCATAACCCTAACCCTAACCCTAACCCTAACTGTAACCCTAACACTAACCCTAACCCTAACCCTAATCCTGACCCTAAGAGGCCTATCCCTAAACGGAACTCTAAACCTCAGCTGTGCATGGCATGTACATAACCCTAACCCTAACCCTAACCCTAACCCTAACCCTAAACCTAACCCTAATCCTGACCCTAAGAGGCCTAACCCTAAACGCAACTCTAAACCTCAGCTGTGCATGGCATGTAAGTAACCCTAACCCTAACCCTAACCCTAACCCTAACCCTAACCCTAACCCTAATCCTGACCCTAAGAGGCCTATCCCTAAACGGAACTCTAAACCTCAGCTGTGCATGGCATGTACCTAACCCTAACCCTAACCCTAACCCTAACCCTAACCCTAACCCTAACCCTAATCCTGACCCTAAGAGGCCTAACCCTAAACAGAACTCTAAACCTCAGCTGTGCATGGCATGTACATAACCCTAACCCTAACCCTAACCCTAACCCTAACCCTAACCCTAACCCTAACCCTAACCCTAACCCTAACCCTAACCCTAATCCTGACCCTAAGAGGCCTAACCCTAAACGGAACTCTAAACCTCAGCTGTGCATGGCATTAGCATAACCCTAACCCTAACCCTAACCCTAACCCTAACCCTAACCCTAACCCTAACCCTAACCCTAACCCTAACCCTAACCGTGACCCTAAGAGACCTAACCGTAAATGGAACTCAAAACCTCAGCTGTGCATGGCATGTACCTAACCCTAACCCTAACCCTAACCCTAACCCTAACCCTAACCCTAACCCTAACCCTAACCCTAAGAGACCTAACCCTAAACGGAACTCAAAACCTCAGCTGTGCATGGCATGTACCTAACCCTAACCCTAACCCTAACCCTAACCCTAACCCTAACCCTAACCCTAACCCTAACTCTAACCCTAACCGTAACCCTAAGAGACCTAACCCTAAACGGAACTCTAAACCTCAGCTGTGCATGGCATGTACCTAACCCTAACCCTAACCGTAACCCTAACCCTAACCCTAACCCTAACCCTAACCCTAATCCTGACCCTAAGAGGCCTAACCCTAAACGGAACTCTAAACCTCAGCTGTGCATGGCATTAGCATAACCCTAACCCTAACCCTAACCCTAACCCTAAACCTAACTCTAACCCTAACCCTAACCCTAACCCTAACCCTAACCCTAACCCTAATCCTGACCCTAAGAGACCTAACCCTAAACGGAAGTCAAAACCTCAGCTGTGCATGGCATGTACATAACCCTAACCCTAACCCTAACCCTAACCCTAACCCTAACCCTAATCCTGACCCTAAGAGGCCTAACCCTAAACGGAACTCTAAACCTCAGCTGTGCATGGCATGTGCATAACCCTAACCCTATCCCTAACCGTAACCCTAACCGTAACCCTAAGAGACCTAACCCTAAACAGAACTCTAAACCTCAGCTGTGCATGGCATGTACCTAACCCTAACCCTAACCCTAACCCTAACCCTAACCCTAACACTAACCCTAACCCTAACCCTAACCCTAACCCTAACCGTAACCCTAAGAGACCTAACCCTAAACGGAACTCTAAACCTCAGCTGTGCATGGCATGTAGGTAACCCTAACCCTAACCCTAACCGTAACTCTAACCCTAACCGTAACCCTAACCGTAACCCTAACCCTAACCCTAACCCTAACCCTAACCCTAACCCTAACCCTAAGAGGCCTAACCTTAAACGGAGCTCTAAACCTCAGCTGTGCATGGCATGTAGGTAACCCTAACCCTAACCCTAACCGTAACCCTAACCCTAACCGTAACCCTAACCCTAACCCTAACCGTAACCCTAACCCTAACCCTAACCCTAACCGTAACCCTAACACTAACCCTAACCCTAACCCTAATCCTGACCCTAAGAGGCCTATCCCTAAACGGAACTCTAAACCTCAGCTGTGCATGGCATGTACATAACCCTAACCCTAACCCTAACCCTAACCCTAACCCTAAACCTAACCCTAATCCTGACCCTAAGAGGCCTAACCCTAAACGCAACTCTAAACCTCAGCTGTGCATGGCATGTAAGTAACCCTAACCCTAACCCTAACCCTAACCCTAACCCTAACCCTAACCCTAACCCTAATCCTGACCCTAAGAGGCCTATCCCTAAACGGAACTCTAAACCTCAGCTGTGCATGGCATGTACCTAACCCTAACCCTAACCCTAACCCTAACCCTAACCCTAACCCTAACCCTAATCCTGACCCTAAGAGGCCTAACCCTAAACAGAACTCTAAACCTCAGCTGTGCATGGCATGTACATAACCCTAACCCTAACCCTAACCCTAACCCTAACCCTAACCCTAACCCTAACCCTAACCCTAACCCTAACCCTAACCCTAATCCTGACCCTAAGAGGCCTAACCCTAAACGGAACTCTAAACCTCAGCTGTGCATGGCATTAGCATAACCCTAACCCTAACCCTAACCCTAACCCTAACCCTAACCCTAACCCTAACCCTAACCCTAACCCTAACCCTAACCGTGACCCTAAGAGACCTAACCGTAAATGGAACTCAAAACCTCAGCTGTGCATGGCATGTACCTAACCCTAACCCTAACCCTAACCCTAACCCTAACCCTAACCCTAACCCTAACCCTAACCCTAAGAGACCTAACCCTAAACGGAACTCAAAACCTCAGCTGTGCATGGCATGTACCTAACCCTAACCCTAACCCTAACCCTAACCCTAACCCTAACCCTAACCCTAACTCTAACCCTAACCGTAACCCTAAGAGACCTAACCCTAAATGGAACTCTAAACCTCAGCTGTGCATGGCATGTACCTAACCCTAACCCTAACCGTAACCCTAACCCTAACCCTAACCCTAACCCTAACCCTAATCCTGACCCTAAGAGGCCTAACCCTACACGGAACTCTAAACCTTAGCTGTGCATGGCATGTGCATAAACCTAACCCTAACCCTAACCCTAACCCTAACCGTAACCCTAAGAGACCTAACACTAAACGGAACTCTAAACCTCAGCTGTGCATGGCATGTACCTAACCCTAACCCTTACCCTAACCCTAACCCTAACCCTAAAAGACCTAACCCTAAACGGAACTCTAAACCTCAGCTGTGCATGGCATGTACCTAACCCTAACCCTAACCCTAACCTTAACCCTAACCCTAACCCTAACCCTAACCCTAAGAGGCCTAACCCTAAACGGAACTCTAAACCTCGCTGTGCATTGCATGTGCATAACCCTAACCCTAACCCTAACCCTAACCCTAACCCTAACCCTAACCCTAACCCTAACCCTAACCCTAACCCTAAGAGGCCTAACCCTAAACGGAACTCTAAACCTCAGCTGTGCATGGCATGTGCATAACCCTAACCCTAACCCTAACCGTAACCCTAACCGTAACCCTAAGAGACCTAACCCTAAACGGAACTCAAAACCTCAGCTGCGCATGGCATGTACCTAACCCTAACCCTAACCCTAACCCTAACCCTAACCCTAACCCTAACCCTAACCCTAACCCTAAGAGGCCTAACCTTAAACGGAGCTCTAAACCTCAGCTGTGCATGGCATGTAGGTATCCCTAACCCTAACCCTAACCGTAACCCTAACCCTAACCCTAACCCTAACCCTAACCCTAACCCTAACCATAACCCTAACCGTAACCCTAACCCTAACCGTAACCCTAACCCTAACCCTAACCCTAACCCTAATCCTGACCCTAAGAGGCCTATCCCTAAACGGAACTCTAAACCTCAGCTGTGCATGGCATGTGCATAACCCTACACCTAACCCTAACCGTAACCCTAAGAGACCTAACCCTAAACGGAACTCTAAACCTCAGCTGTGCATGGCATGTAGGTAACCCTAACCCTAACCCTAACCGTAACTCTAACCCTAACCGTAACCCTAACCGTAACCCTAACCCTAACCCTAACCCTAACCCTAACCCTAACCCTAACCCTAACCCTAACCCTAACCCTAAGAGGCCTAACCTTAAACGGAGCTCTAAACCTCAGCTGTGCATGGCATGTAGGTAACCCTAACCCTAACCCTAACCGTAACCCTAACCCTAACCGTAACCCTAACCCTAACCCTAACCATAACCCTAACCCTAACCCTAACCCTAACCGTAACCCTAACACTAACCCTAACCCTAACCCTAATCCTGACCCTAAGAGGCCTATCCCTAAACGGAACTCTAAACCTCAGCTGTGCATGGCATGTACATAACCCTAACCCTAACCCTAACCCTAACCCTAACCCTAAACCTAACCCTAATCCTGACCCTAAGAGGCCTAACCCTAAACGCAACTCTAAACCTCAGCTGTGCATGGCATGTAAGTAACCCTAACCCTAACCCTAACCCTAACCCTAACCCTAACCCTAACCCTAACCCTAACCCTAATCCGGACCCTAAGAGGCCTATCCCTAAACGGAACTCTAAACCTCAGCTGTGCATGGCATGTACCTAACCCTAACCCTAACCCTAACCCTAACCCTAACCCTAACCCTAACCCTAACCCTAACCCTAACCCTAACGCTAATCCTGACCCTAAGAGGCCTAACCCTAAACAGAACTCTAAACCTCAGCTGTGCATGGCATGTACATAACCCTAACCCTAACCCTAACCCTAACCCTAACCCTAACCCTAACCCTAACCCTAACCCTAACCCTAACCCTAACCCTAACCCTAACCCTAACCCTAACCCTAACCCTAATCCTGACCCTAAGAGGCCTAACCCTAAACGGAACTCTAAACCTCAGCTGTGCATGGCATTAGCATAACCCTAACCCTAACCCTAACCCTAACCCTAACCCTAACCGTAACCCTAAGAGACCTAACCCTAAACGGAACTCAAAACCTCAGCTGTGCATGGCATGTACCTAACCCTAACCCTAACCCTAACCCTAACCCTAACCCTAACCCTAACCGTAACCCTAAGAGACCTAACCCTACACGGAACTCTAAACCTCAGCTGTGCATGGCATGTACCTAACCCTAACCCTAACCCTAACCCTAACCCTAACCCTAACCCTAACCATAACCCTAACCCTAATCCTGACCCTAAGAGGCCTAACCCTAAACGGAACTCTAAACCTCAGCTGTGCATGGCATTAGCATAACCCTAACCCTAACCCTAACCCTAACCCTAACCCTAACCCTAACCATAACCCTAACCCTAACCCTAACCCTAACCGTAACCCTAAGAGACCTAACCCTAAACGGAACTCAAAACCTCAGCTGTGCATGGCATGTACCTAACCCTAACCCTAACCCTAACCCTAACCCTAACCCTAACCCTAACCCTAACCCTAACCCTAACCCTAAGAGACCTAACCCTAAACGGAACTCTAAACCTCAGCTGTGCATGGCATGTACCTAACCCTAACCCTAACCCTAACCCTAACCCTAACCCTAACCCTAACCCTAACCCTAAAAGACCTAACCCTAAACGGAACTCTAAACCTCAGCTGTGCATGGCATGTACCTAACCCTAACCCTAACCCTAACCTTAACCCTAACCCTAACCCTAACCCTAACCCTAAGAGGCCTAACCCTAAACGGAACTCTAAACCTCGCTGTGCATTGCATGTGCATAACCCTAACCCTAACCCTAACCCTAACCCTAACCCTAACCCTAACCGTAACCCTAAGAGACCTAACACTACACGGAACTCTAAACCTCAGCTGTGCATGGCATGTACCTAACCCTAACCCTAACCCTAACCCTAACCCTAACCCTAACCCTAACCCTAACCCTAACCCTAACCCTAACCATAACCCTAACCCTAATCCTGACCCTAAGAGGCCTTACCCTAAACGGAACTCTAAACCTCAGCTGTGCATGGCATTAGCATAACCCTAACCCTAACCCTAACCCTAACCCTAACCCTAACCCTAACCCTAACCCTAACCCTAACCCTAACCCTAATCCTGACCCTAAGAGGCCTATCCCTAAACGGAACTCAAAACCTCAGCTGTGCATGGCATGTACCTAACCCTAACCCTAACCCTAACCCTAACCCTAACCCTAACCCTAACCCTAACCGTAACCCTAACCCTAACCCTAAGAGACCTAACCCTAAACGGAACTCTAAACCTCAGCTGTGCATGGCATGTACCTAACCCTAACCCTAACCCTAACCCTAACCCTAACCCTAACACTAACCCTAACCCTAACCCTAACCCTAACCCTAATCCTGACCCTAAGAGGCCTAACCCTAAACGGAACTCTAAACCTCAGCTGTGCATGGCATTAGCATAACCCTAACCCTAACCCTAACCGTAACCCTAACCCTAACCCTAACCCTAACCCTAACCCTAACCCTAACCCTAACCCTAACCCTAACCCTACACCTAACCCTAACCGTAACCCTAAGAGACCTAACCCTAAACGGAACTCTAAACCTCAGCTGTGCATGGCATGTAGGTAACCCTAACCCTAACCCTAACCGTAACTCTAACCCTAACCGTAACCCTAACCCTAACCCTAACCCTAACCCTAACCCTAACCCTAACCCTAACCCTAACCCTAAGAGGCCTAACCTTAAACGGAGCTCTAAACCTCAGCTGTGCATGGCATGTAGGTAACCCTAACCCTAACCCTAACCGTAACCCTAACCCTAACCGTAACCCTAACCCTAACCCTAACCATAACCCTAACCCTAACCCTAACCCTAACCGTAACCCTAACACTAACCCTAACCCTAACCCTAATCCTGACCCTAAGAGGCCTATCCCTAAACGGAACTCTAAACCTCAGCTGTGCATGGCATGTACATAACCCTAACCCTAACCCTAACCCTAACCCTAACCCTAAACCTAACCCTAATCCTGACCCTAAGAGGCCTAACCCTAAACGCAACTCTAAACCTCAGCTGTGCATGGCATGTAAGTAACCCTAACCCTAACCCTAACCCTAACCCTAACCCTAACCCTAACCCTAACCCTAACCCTAATCCGGACCCTAAGAGGCCTATCCCTAAACGGAACTCTAAACCTCAGCTGTGCATGGCATGTACCTAACCCTAACCCTAACCCTAACCCTAACCCTAACCCTAACCCTAACCCTAACCCTAACCCTAACGCTAATCCTGACCCTAAGAGGCCTAACCCTAAACAGAACTCTAAACCTCAGCTGTGCATGGCATGTACATAACCCTAACCCTAACCCTAACCCTAACCCTAACCCTAACCCTAACCCTAACCCTAACCCTAACCCTAACCCTAACCCTAACCCTAACCCTAACCCTAACCCTAATCCTGACCCTAAGAGGCCTAACCCTAAACGGAACTCTAAACCTCAGCTGTGCATGGCATTAGCATAACCCTAACCCTAACCCTAACCCTAACCCTAACCCTAACCGTAACCCTAAGAGACCTAACCCTAAACGGAACTCAAAACCTCAGCTGTGCATGGCATGTACCTAACCCTAACCCTAACCCTAACCCTAACCCTAACCCTAACCCTAACCGTAACCCTAAGAGACCTAACCCTACACGGAACTCTAAACCTCAGCTGTGCATGGCATGTACCTAACCCTAACCCTAACCCTAACCCTAACCCTAACCCTAACCCTAACCATAACCCTAACCCTAATCCTGACCCTAAGAGGCCTAACCCTAAACGGAACTCTAAACCTCAGCTGTGCATGGCATTAGCATAACCCTAACCCTAACCCTAACCCTAACCCTAACCCTAACCCTAACCATAACCCTAACCCTAACCCTAACCCTAACCGTAACCCTAAGAGACCTAACCCTAAACGGAACTCAAAACCTCAGCTGTGCATGGCATGTACCTAACCCTAACCCTAACCCTAACCCTAACCCTAACCCTAACCCTAACCCTAACCCTAACCCTAACCCTAAGAGACCTAACCCTAAACGGAACTCTAAACCTCAGCTGTGCATGGCATGTACCTAACCCTAACCCTAACCCTAACCCTAACCCTAACCCTAACCCTAACCGTAACCCTAACCCTAACCCTAACCCTAACCGTAACCCTAAGAGACCTAACCCTAAACGGAACTCAAAACCTCAGCTGTGCATGGCATGTACCTAACCCTAACCCTAACCCTAACCCTAACCCTAACCCTAACCCTAACCCTAACCGTAACCCTAACCCTAACCCTAAGAGACCTAACCCTAAACGGAACTCTAAACCTCAGCTGTGCATGGCATGTACCTAACCCTAACCCTAACCCTAACCCTAACCCTAACCCTAACACTAACCCTAACCCTAACCCTAACCCTAACCCTAATCCTGACCCTAAGAGGCCTAACCCTAAACGGAACTCTAAACCTCAGCTGTGCATGGCATTAGCATAACCCTAACCCTAACCCTAACCGTAACCCTAACCCTAACCCTAACCCTAACCCTAACCCTAACCCTAACCCTAACCCTAACCCTAACCCTACACCTAACCGTAACCGTAACCCTAAGAGACCTAACCCTAAACGGAACTCTAAACCTCAGCTGTGCATGGCATGTAGGTAACCCTAACCCTAACCCTAACCGTAACTCTAACCCTAACCGTAACCCTAACCGTAACCCTAACCCTAACCCTAACCCTAACCCTAACCCTAATCCTGACCCTAAGAGGCCTATCCCTAAACGGAACTCTAAACCTCAGCTGTGCATGGCATGTACATAACCCTAACCCTAACCCTAACCCTAACCCTAACCCTAAACCTAACCCTAATCCTGACCCTAAGAGGCCTAACCCTAAACGCAACTCTAAACCTCAGCTGTGCATGGCATGTAAGTAACCCTAACCCTAACCCTAACCCTAACCCTAACCCTAACCCTAACCCTAACCCTAACCCTAATCCGGACCCTAAGAGGCCTATCCCTAAACGGAACTCTAAACCTCAGCTGTGCATGGCATGTACCTAACCCTAACCCTAACCCTAACCCTAACCCTAACCCTAACCCTAACCCTAACCCTAACCCTAACCCTAACCCTAACGCTAATCCTGACCCTAAGAGGCCTAACCCTAAACAGAACTCTAAACCTCAGCTGTGCATGGCATGTACCTAACCCTAACCCTAACCCTAACCCTAACCCTAACCCTAACCCTAACCCTAACCCTAACCCTAACCCTAACCCTAACCCTAACCCTAACCCTAACCCTAATCCTGACCCTAAGAGGCCTAACCCTAAACGGAACTCTAAACCTCAGCTGTGCATGGCATTAGCATAACCCTAACCCTAACCCTAACCCTAACCCTAACCCTAACCGTAACCCTAAGAGACCTAACCCTAAACGGAACTCAAAACCTCAGCTGTGCATGGCATGTACCTAACCCTAACCCTAACCCTAACCCTAACCCTAACCCTAACCCTAACCGTAACCCTAAGAGACCTAACCCTACACGGAACTCTAAACCTCAGCTGTGCATGGCATGTACCTAACCCTAACCCTAACCCTAACCCTAACCCTAACCCTAACCCTAACCATAACCCTAACCCTAATCCTGACCCTAAGAGGCCTAACCCTAAACGGAACTCTAAACCTCAGCTGTGCATGGCATTAGCATAACCCTAACCCTAACCCTAACCCTAACCCTAACCCTAACCCTAACCATAACCCTAACCCTAACCCTAACCCTAACCGTAACCCTAAGAGACCTAACCCTAAACGGAACTCAAAACCTCAGCTGTGCATGGCATGTACCTAACCCTAACCCTAACCCTAACCCTAACCCTAACCCTAACCCTAACCCTAACCCTAACCCTAACCCTAAGAGACCTAACCCTAAACGGAACTCTAAACCTCAGCTGTGCATGGCATGTACCTAACCCTAACCCTAACCCTAACCCTAACCCTAACCCTAACCCTAACCCTAACCCTAAAAGACCTAACCCTAAACGGAACTCTAAACCTCAGCTGTGCATGGCATGTACCTAACCCTAACCCTAACCCTAACCTTAACCCTAACCCTAACCCTAACCCTAACCCTAAGAGGCCTAACCCTAAACGGAACTCTAAACCTCGCTGTGCATTGCATGTGCATAACCCTAACCCTAACCCTAACCCTAAAAGACCTAACCCTAAACGGAACTCTAAACCTCAGCTGTGCATGGCATGTACCTAACCCTAACCCTAACCCTAACCTTAACCCTAACCCTAACCCTAACCCTAACCCTAAGAGGCCTAACCCTAAACGGAACTCTAAACCTCGCTGTGCATTGCATGTGCATAACCCTAACCCTAACCCTAACCCTAACCCTAACCCTAACCCTAACCGTAACCCTAAGAGACCTAACACTACACGGAACTCTAAACCTCAGCTGTGCATGGCATGTACCTAACCCTAACCCTAACCCTAACCCTAACCCTAACCCTAACCCTAACCCTAACCCTAACCATAACCCTAACCCTAATCCTGACCCTAAGAGGCCTAACCCTAAACGGAACTCTAAACCTCAGCTGTGCATGGCATTAGCATAACCCTAACCCTAACCCTAACCCTAACCCTAACCCTAACCCTAACCGTAACCCTAACCCTAACCCTAACCCTAACCGTAACCCTAAGAGACCTAACCCTAAACGGAACTCAAAACCTCAGCTGTGCATGGCATGTACCTAACCCTAACCCTAACCCTAACCCTAACCCTAACCCTAACCCTAACCCTAACCCTAACCGTAACCCTAACCCTAACCCTAAGAGACCTAACCCTAAACGGAACTCTAAACCTCAGCTGTGCATGGCATGTACCTAACCCTAACCCTAACCCTAACCCTAACCCTAACCCTAACACTAACCCTAACCCTAACCCTAACCCTAACCCTAATCCTGACCCTAAGAGGCCTAACCCTAAACGGAACTCTAAACCTCAGCTGTGCATGGCATTAGCATAACCCTAACCCTAACCCTAACCGTAACCCTAACCCTAACCCTAACCCTAACCCTAACCCTAACCCTAACCCTAACCCTAACCCTAACCCTACACCTAACCCTAACCGTAACCCTAAGAGACCTAACCCTAAACGGAACTCTAAACCTCAGCTGTGCATGGCATGTAGGTAACCCTAACCCTAACCCTAACCGTAACTCTAACCCTAACTGTAACCCTAACCGTAACCCTAACCCTAACCCTAACCCTAACCCTAACCCTAACCCTAACCCTAACCCTAAGAGGCCTAACCTTAAACGGAGCTCTAAACCTCAGCTGTGCATGGCATGTAGGTAACCGTAACCCTAACCCTAACCGTAACCCTAACCCTAACCGTAACCCTAACCCTAACCCTAACCATAACCCTAACCCTAACCCTAAACCTAACCGTAACCCTAACACTAACCCTAACCCTAACCCTAATCCTGACCCTAAGAGGCCTATCCCTAAATGGAACTCTAAACCTCAGCTGTGCATGGCATGTACATAACCCTAACCCTAACCCTAACCCTAACCCTAACCCTAAACCTAACCCTAATCCTGACCTTAAGAGGCCTAAGCCTAAACGCAACTCTAAACCTCAGCTGTGCATGGCATGTAAGTAACCCTAACCCTAACCCTAACCCTAACCCTAACCCTAACCCTAACCCTAACCCTAACCCTAATCCTGACCCTAAGAGGCCTAACCCTAAACAGAACTCTAAACCTCAGCTGTGCATGGCATGTACATAACCCTAACCCTAACCCTAACCCTAACCCTAACCCTAACCCTAACCCTAATCCTGACCCTAAGAGGCCTAACCCTAAATGGAACTCTAAACCTCAGCTGTGCATGGCATTAGCATAACCCTAACCCTAACCCTAACCCTAACCCTAACCCTAACCGTAACCCTAAGAGACCTAACCGTAAATGGAACTCAAAACCTCAGCTGTGCATGGCATGTACCTAACCCTAACCCTAACCCTAACCCTAACCCTAACCCTAACCCTAACCCTAAGAGACCTAACCCTAAACGGAACTCAAAACCTCAGCTGTGCATGGCATGTACCTAACCCTAACCCTAACCCTAACCCTAACCCTAACCCTAACCCTAACTCTAACCCTAAACGTAACCCTAAGAGACCTAACCCTAAACGGAACTCTAAACCTCAGCTGCGCATGGCATGTACCTAACCCTAACCCTAACCCTAACCCTAACCCTAACCCTAACCCTAACCCTAACCCTAAGAGGCCTAACCTTAAACGGAGCTCTAAACCTCAGCTGTGCATGGCATGTAGGTATCCCTAACCCTAACCCTAACCGTAACCCTAACCCTAACCCTAACCCTAACCCTAACCCTAACCCTAACCATAACCCTAACCGTAACCCTAACCCTAACCGTAACCCTAACCCTAACCCTAACCCTAACCCTAATCCTGACCCTAAGAGGCCTATCCCTAAACGGAACTCTAAACCTCAGCTGTGCATGGCATGTGCATAACCCTACACCTAACCCTAACCGTAACCCTAAGAGACCTAACCCTAAACGGAACTCTAAACCTCAGCTGTGCATGGCATGTAGGTAACCCTAACCCTAACCCTAACCGTAACTCTAACCCTAACCGTAACCCTAACCGTAACCCTAACCCTAACCCTAACCCTAACCCTAACCCTAACCCTAACCCTAACCCTAAGAGGCCTAACCTTAAACGGAACTCTAAACCTCAGCTGTGCATGGCATGTAGGTAACCCTAACCCTAACCCTAACCGTAACCCTAACCCTAACCGTAACCCTAACCCTAACCCTAACCATAACCCTAACCCTAACCCTAACCCTAACCGTAACCCTAACACTAACCCTAACCCTAACCCTAATCCTGACCCTAAGAGGCCTATCCCTAAACGGAACTCTAAACCTCAGCTGTGCATGGCATGTACATAACCCTAACCCTAACCCTAACCCTAACCCTAACCCTAAACCTAACCCTAATCCTGACCCTAAGAGGCCTAACCCTAAACGCAACTCTAAACCTCAGCTGTGCATGGCATGTAAGTAACCCTAACCCTAACCCTAACCCTAACCCTAACCCTAACCCTAACCCTAACCCTAACCCTAACCCTAATCCGGACCCTAAGAGGCCTATCCCTAAACGGAACTCTAAACCTCAGCTGTGCATGGCATGTACCTAACCCTAACCCTAACCCTAACCCTAACCCTAACCCTAACCCTAACCCTAACCCTAACCCTAACCCTAACGCTAATCCTGACCCTAAGAGGCCTAACCCTAAACAGAACTCTAAACCTCAGCTGTGCATGGCATGTACATAACCCTAACCCTAACCCTAACCCTAACCCTAACCCTAACCCTAACCCTAACCCTAACCCTAACCCTAACCCTAACCCTAACCCTAACCCTAACCCTAACCCTAACCCTAATCCTGACCCTAAGAGGCCTAACCCTAAACGGAACTCTAAACCTCAGCTGTGCATGGCATTAGCATAACCCTAACCCTAACCCTAACCCTAACCCTAACCCTAACCGTAACCCTAAGAGACCTAACCCTAAACGGAACTCAAAACCTCAGCTGTGCATGGCATGTACCTAACCCTAACCCTAACCCTAACCCTAACCCTAACCCTAACCCTAACCGTAACCCTAAGAGACCTAACCCTACACGGAACTCTAAACCTCAGCTGTGCATGGCATGTACCTAACCCTAACCCTAACCCTAACCCTAACCCTAACCCTAACCCTAACCATAACCCTAACCCTAATCCTGACCCTAAGAGGCCTAACCCTAAACGGAACTCTAAACCTCAGCTGTGCATGGCATTAGCATAACCCTAACCCTAACCCTAACCCTAACCCTAACCCTAACCCTAACCATAACCCTAACCCTAACCCTAACCCTAACCGTAACCCTAAGAGACCTAACCCTAAACGGAACTCAAAACCTCAGCTGTGCATGGCATGTACCTAACCCTAACCCTAACCCTAACCCTAACCCTAACCCTAACCCTAACCCTAACCCTAACCCTAACCCTAACCCTAAGAGACCTAACCCTAAACGGAACTCTAAACCTCAGCTGTGCATGGCATGTACCTAACCCTAACCCTAACCCTAACCCTAACCCTAACCCTAACCCTAACCCTAACCCTAAAAGACCTAACCCTAAACGGAACTCTAAACCTCAGCTGTGCATGGCATGTACCTAACCCTAACCCTAACCCTAACCTTAACCCTAACCCTAACCCTAACCCTAACCCTAAGAGGCCTAACCCTAAACGGAACTCTAAACCTCGCTGTGCATTGCATGTGCATAACCCTAACCCTAACCCTAACCCTAACCCTAACCCTAACCCTAACCGTAACCCTAAGAGACCTAACACTACACGGAACTCTAAACCTCAGCTGTGCATGGCATGTACCTAACCCTAACCCTAACCCTAACCCTAACCCTAACCCTAACCCTAACCCTAACCCTAACCCTAACCCTAACCATAACCCTAACCCTAATCCTGACCCTAAGAGGCCTTACCCTAAACGGAACTCTAAACCTCAGCTGTGCATGGCATTAGCATAACCCTAACCCTAACCCTAACCCTAACCCTAACCCTAACCCTAACCGTAACCCTAACCCTAACCCTAACCCTAACCGTAACCCTAAGAGACCTAACCCTAAACGGAACTCAAAACCTCAGCTGTGCATGGCATGTACCTAACCCTAACCCTAACCCTAACCCTAACCCTAACCCTAACCCTAACCCTAACCGTAACCCTAACCCTAACCCTAAGAGACCTAACCCTAAACGGAACTCTAAACCTCAGCTGTGCATGGCATGTACCTAACCCTAACCCTAACCCTAACCCTAACCCTAACCCTAACACTAACCCTAACCCTAACCCTAACCCTAACCCTAATCCTGACCCCAAGAGGCCTAACCCTAAACGGAACTCTAAACCTCAGCTGTGCATGGCATTAGCATAACCCTAACCCTAACCCTAACCGTAACCCTAACCCTAACCCTAACCCTAACCCTAACCCTAACCCTAACCCTAACCCTAACCCTAACCCTACACCTAACCCTAACCGTAACCCTAAGAGACCTAACCCTAAACGGAACTCTAAACCTCAGCTGTGCATGGCATGTAGGTAACCCTAACCCTAACCCTAACCGTAACTCTAACCCTAACCGTAACCCTAACCCTAACCCTAACCCTAACCCTAACCCTAACCCTAACCCTAACCCTAACCCTAACCCTAAGAGGCCTAACCTTAAACGGAGCTCTAAACCTCAGCTGTGCATGGCATGTAGGTAACCCTAACCCTAACCCTAACCGTAACCCTAACCCTAACCGTAACCCTAACCCTAACCCTAACCATAACCCTAACCCTAACCCTAACCCTAACCGTAACCCTAACACTAACCCTAACCCTAACCCTAATCCTGACCCTAAGAGGCCTATCCCTAAACGGAACTCTAAACCTCAGCTGTGCATGGCATGTACATAACCCTAACCCTAACCCTAACCCTAACCCTAACCCTAAACCTAACCCTAATCCTGACCCTAAGAGGCCTAACCCTAAACGCAACTCTAAACCTCAGCTGTGCATGGCATGTAAGTAACCCTAACCCTAACCCTAACCCTAACCCTAACCCTAACCCTAACCCTAACCCTAACCCTAATCCGGACCCTAAGAGGCCTATCCCTAAACGGAACTCTAAACCTCAGCTGTGCATGGCATGTACCTAACCCTAACCCTAACCCTAACCCTAACCCTAACCCTAACCCTAACCCTAACCCTAACCCTAACGCTAATCCTGACCCTAAGAGGCCTAACCCTAAACAGAACTCTAAACCTCAGCTGTGCATGGCATGTACATAACCCTAACCCTAACCCTAACCCTAACCCTAACCCTAACCCTAACCCTAACCCTAACCCTAACCCTAACCCTAACCCTAACCCTAACCCTAACCCTAACCCTAATCCTGACCCTAAGAGGCCTAACCCTAAACGGAACTCTAAACCTCAGCTGTGCATGGCATTAGCATAACCCTAACCCTAACCCTAACCCTAACCCTAACCCTAACCGTAACCCTAAGAGACCTAACCCTAAACGGAACTCAAAACCTCAGCTGTGCATGGCATGTACCTAACCCTAACCCTAACCCTAACCCTAACCCTAACCCTAACCCTAACCGTAACCCTAAGAGACCTAACCCTACACGGAACTCTAAACCTCAGCTGTGCATGGCATGTACCTAACCCTAACCCTAACCCTAACCCTAACCCTAACCCTAACCCTAACCATAACCCTAACCCTAATCCTGACCCTAAGAGGCCTAACCCTAAACGGAACTCTAAACCTCAGCTGTGCATGGCATTAGCATAACCCTAACCCTAACCCTAACCCTAACCCTAACCCTAACCCTAACCATAACCCTAACCCTAACCCTAACCCTAACCGTAACCCTAAGAGACCTAACCCTAAACGGAACTCAAAACCTCAGCTGTGCATGGCATGTACCTAACCCTAACCCTAACCCTAACCCTAACCCTAACCCTAACCCTAACCCTAACCCTAACCCTAACCCTAAGAGACCTAACCCTAAACGGAACTCTAAACCTCAGCTGTGCATGGCATGTACCTAACCCTAACCCTAACCCTAACCCTAACCCTAACCCTAACCCTAACCGTAACCCTAACCCTAACCCTAACCCTAACCGTAACCCTAAGAGACCTAACCCTAAACGGAACTCAAAACCTCAGCTGTGCATGGCATGTACCTAACCCTAACCCTAACCCTAACCCTAACCCTAACCCTAACCCTAACCCTAACCCTAACCGTAACCCTAACCCTAACCCTAAGAGACCTAACCCTAAACGGAACTCTAAACCTCAGCTGTGCATGGCATGTACCTAACCCTAACCCTAACCCTAACCCTAACCCTAACCCTAACACTAACCCTAACCCTAACCCTAACCCTAACCCTAATCCTGACCCTAAGAGGCCTAACCCTAAACGGAACTCTAAACCTCAGCTGTGCATGGCATTAGCATAACCCTAACCCTAACCCTAACCGTAACCCTAACCCTAACCCTAACCCTAACCCTAACCCTAACCCTAACCCTAACCCTAACCCTAACCCTACACCTAACCGTAACCGTAACCCTAAGAGACCTAACCCTAAACGGAACTCTAAACCTCAGCTGTGCATGGCATGTAGGTAACCCTAACCCTAACCCTAACCGTAACTCTAACCCTAACCGTAACCCTAACCGTAACCCTAACCCTAACCCTAACCCTAACCCTAACCCTAACCCTAACCCTAACCCTAACCCTAAGAGGCCTAACCTTAAACGGAGCTCTAAACCTCAGCTGTGCATGGCATGTAGGTAACCCTAACCCTAACCCTAACCGTAACCCTAACCCTAACCGTAACCCTCACCCTAACCCTAACCATAACCCTAACCCTAACCCTAACCCTAACCGTAACCCTAACACTAACCCTAACCCTAACCCTAATCCTGACCCTAAGAGGCCTATCCCTAAACGGAACTCTAAACCTCAGCTGTGCATGGCATGTACATAACCCTAACCCTAACCCTAACCCTAACCCTAACCCTAAACCTAACCCTAATCCTGACCCTAAGAGGCCTAACCCTAAACGCAACTCTAAACCTCAGCTGTGCATGGCATGTAAGTAACCCTAACCCTAACCCTAACCCTAACCCTAACCCTAACCCTAACCCTAACCCTAACCCTAATCCGGACCCTAAGAGGCCTATCCCTAAACGGAACTCTAAACCTCAGCTGTGCATGGCATGTACCTAACCCTAACCCTAACCCTAACCCTAACCCTAACCCTAACCCTAACCCTAACCCTAACCCTAACCCTAACCCTAACGCTAATCCTGACCCTAAGAGGCCTAACCCTAAACAGAACTCTAAACCTCAGCTGTGCATGGCATGTACCTAACCCTAACCCTAACCCTAACCCTAACCCTAACCCTAACCCTAACCCTAACCCTAACCCTAACCCTAACCCTAACCCTAACCCTAACCCTAATCCTGACCCTAAGAGGCCTAACCCTAAACGGAACTCTAAACCTCAGCTGTGCATGGCATTAGCATAACCCTAACCCTAACCCTAACCCTAACCCTAACCCTAACCGTAACCCTAAGAGACCTAACCCTAAACGGAACTCAAAACCTCAGCTGTGCATGGCATGTACCTAACCCTAACCCTAACCCTAACCCTAACCCTAACCCTAACCCTAACCGTAACCCTAAGAGACCTAACCCTACACGGAACTCTAAACCTCAGCTGTGCATGGCATGTACCTAACCCTAACCCTAACCCTAACCCTAACCCTAACCCTAACCCTAACCCTAACCATAACCCTAACCCTAATCCTGACCCTAAGAGGCCTAACCCTAAACGGAACTCTAAACCTCAGCTGTGCATGGCATTAGCATAACCCTAACCCTAACCCTAACCCTAACCCTAACCCTAACCCTAACCATAACCCTAACCCTAACCCTAACCCTAACCGTAACCCTAAGAGACCTAACCCTAAACGGAACTCAAAACCTCAGCTGTGCATGGCATGTACCTAACCCTAACCCTAACCCTAACCCTAACCCTAACCCTAACCCTAACCCTAACCCTAACCCTAACCCTAAGAGACCTAACCCTAAACGGAACTCTAAACCTCAGCTGTGCATGGCATGTACCTAACCCTAACCCTAACCCTAACCCTAACCCTAACCCTAACCCTAACCCTAACCCTAAAAGACCTAACCCT